>NW_024346667.1:18365754-18462193 GCF_902729225.1 Pteropus medius
TGCAGAGAGTTAAAACATGGTCCCTGTCTCCAAAGGACTTGAAAAATACCTGAGCACAATAAAAAGACAGCCAGCGATACACACGACAACGTGGATGAATCTCACCAACAGGATACTGATACCGAGTGAAAGAGGTCTTAGAAGAAGATTCATACTGTACAGTTCCATTTATATGAAATTCTAGAACAGGCAAACTAATCTATGAAGGAAAAAAATCAGAACAGTGATTGCATCAGTGGGAAATGGCTGGGAGGAGGCACAACTTTCTGGGGTGATGGTGTTTTCCAGGTCCCGAGAAGTTTCGATTGTATGGGTGTATGCATTTGTCAAAATCAGAATGTAACAGGAGTTGTGCATTTCATTGAATGTAAATTTTACATCAAGAGAAAACAACTGTAAACTAGATATAGATACACATTATATAATTATAAAAATAAGCTAACAATATAAAAATAATTTATTACAGAGAATAAAATGTATAATAAAATGTTTATGAGAGTGCAGGGGGCCTTCATGTATGCCAGTTCATTCTAGCTATCATTTTGATTTTCACATGATATGCAATGACTGGGTTTTAATTTTTGCCACAATTTTAGAAAAATTTATAAGAGATCAGTTTAAAAAAAAATAAATTGCTGTCTGAACAAAAAAGGTATATAACAAATCACTTTAAAAAATAGCTAAGCAGACAAAGCCCATGCAAGAGATATTTCAAAGAACTATGCAAAAGTTAAATAATAAAAGGCAAAATCCTGGGAGGTGTCTCAGAGAAGAATGTTAAGAATAGTAATGCTATGATTTGAGAAAAAGAAGAAGTCAAATAATTGAATGAATTAACATTCCTGTGTCTGGTTACTGTGCTGGATGCTCTATGCAGGTATAGTGTTTAATGCTCACAGCAGCTCTATGAAGCAGATGTTCTTGTTGTTCTAAAGATGAGTAGATATTGTATTTCTGTCTATTCCAATATTGCATTAAAAATTTTTTTTAGCAATCTTACATTGCTGCCTCATATTGAGTTTGTATCAACTAACAAAAGAACTTTGAAAATTAAGGCTATTGATTTATACTGTGGCTTTTTTAAAACCTAAAAATATAACTTAGTTTTATTCCCTTTAAATCTATTCTTAAATAGAAATACTTTTGGTCCATCGTTCAAATCTGCTGTCATAGTTTTAAAATCTTCCAACTTTATATCAAATTCAATAATGAGTGAATGTACCAATTTTTTTTTAAATGAACATTATTAGAAATGTGTTTTATATCCTGTGCTTCATAGACTCTTGGGATCAGAAGGTAATATACATGTTTTCCACTCAAGTTCCCCACCTGCTTCTTCATCTTTAGCAGCTCTTAACCTTTGCTTTGGTTTTTCCTTCTCCAGGGTGGAGTCTCACTTCTTACTGTCCCTCCACGCTGTAGCCACTGGACTTTACTTCCAACCAGAGCAGAAAATCCTAGGAGGGCAGAGGCACTGGCGCCTAAACCTGAGCTTTGCTTTTTCACTTTCTGATTCTCACGACATTCAGATTTCTTTTCCATGTGGCCCTTATGGCATCCTTGCATAACAGAGATGATGGTAGTAACATTTACATGGAAAAAAGAAGTTTCCGAAGCATTTCTGTGTTGCCTTACTGGATCTGTGTAGCAACTGTGAGGCAGAAACAGATCTGCAAGTGTTGCCATCCTCGCTTTCTAGATAAAGAGGCTGAGAGGTCTGCAGAGGCAAAGGGACTCACCCCAAACCGTGTCTCCTGTAACAGTGGGGCCAGGGCTATCACCCAGGTTCCCTGTCATCAAATTCACTGGACATTTTTTCTCTAAATCTTACACTGTATTTTGTGCCAGGCCCATCCTTTTTCAAGTCTCTTGATGGTGCCCTTCCAGAAGGATAGGGATGTCCCAGTTACTTCCCACTTTTAGATTGGATTCTTGATGTATAACTACTCAAATTAGTGTCTTGCCTTCAGCTTTGATCACTGCTAAAATGCATCAATGGAGGAGGTCAACGTTAAAGATGATATCAGTCCTCATTCAACCTAAGTTTGAATGAGATCGATGATAGCTTTTGAAATTAAACAGAGAGAAAGCTTAAGGACCTTGAACAGTGAGCATAGGGTAGGAAGGGGAAAAGGACAGTAAGTGTCACTGAGATGAAGTGAATGGTCAGAGAATAAGCCAGAATAGTGGCAGGGCTGGAAACAAAGTATTCCTTGTAGACTTCGAGTTCACAGTGCCTAAAGCAAAGGCCTCTATATCCATGATATGATTTGACCGGGTTAGAGTCCATATTAGTTACAACCTATTAATCAGGAGATAGCCAGATGTATTTAAATTGGGGGTGGGGGGAAACACAAAGCTTTATTTTGAGATGTCTTCCCGCAACTAATCTTTGGCCAAGGAAATTCTGTTCATTGACAGACATTCATCTGAGCGTCTCAACTCTCACATGCTCCACAAAGGTGCTAACCAACTGGAAAAAGGCAAAATGGAGTAAAAAATAGAAAAGAAGCAAAATGGCAGAATAACCTATATCCGGCTAACAAAACCTGAGAAGGACTGATGGGAAATGAAATCATAAGCCTATAATATAAGAGGATAAGGGAAAGGAAATTTAGGCACAATTTTGTGCAATAATATTAATAATAGTTTGTGTTTGGCACTGTGCTAAGTCATTCACTTGGAGAATTTTATTTGATCATCACAAAATCCTGATGAGTTGTCTATTGAAATCATCTTCATTTTAAAGATCTGGAAACTGAAGTTTAGATTGGAGCCTAAACCATATGCCTAAAGAACTCAGCTATATTATGTCATTGAATCCTCACGAGAATCTAATGAGCTATTATTTTCATTCTATGAAAAAGAATATGAAATAATTCAAAGCATTTAAGAATTTTGGTCAAGGTCATACAGCTGGATCAAGGTCTGTCTGTCTGAATTCTCACACTTCTTATTATGACCAAAGTGCAAGAATGTTCTTGAGAGGTGCTATGCAAATAAAAGGTCTCACTCTTTTTTTTTCCTTCAAAGTTTAAATTTGTATACTGCTGTAAGAAAATGCTGCAATAATCAGAGTTCAGTGTGCTCAAATCACATACAAGTAAAGTACATCATATAATGGTCTATTAGGTAGAGCACCATAGACACAAACCAAATAAGTCAACGCTCTGCTTTTTTAGCTGCCTCCAAAAATAGACATCCATCACCACAAAATTTGATAAGAACCAAATTGCATTTGAGCATCTCTCTCCAGATACAGGCTGGGTGCCTTATTGCTAACTCTCAAGCAATTCCTTTTATTATTATATTATCTGAGAGAGAAAAAAGCACACTGAAAAAGATTCCCTGCACCTTTCAGTATCACTTTATCCTGCAAATTTAATAAACTACACTATCAAATCATATTAGAATAACAGATGTGCTTTTGAATAGGCCCAAGATATTTTAATTGGCAAAGTGTTTTTTTTCTTATTCCAAAAAAAGGTTTTGCCCATTACACTGATTAATACTTACTTTAGAAGTTATCCAAATTAAAATTTTCTTCCGAATTAGTTTCCAAATTTAGAAAGGTTATTTAAGTGAAACACACAGCTCTTTCCTAGCACTTAAATGTACAGAGTGGTGGATGGCTTGGCTCTATATAAAATTCAGAGCTGTTCAAAGGTGAGAGAGACTGCTCGAGGCGCAAAGCAATAGCAGTTCAGAAGGGAACACTCCATCTCTGAGCTGGCCTTGACTCTAGACAGCCTGTCTCTCGGTTCCTCTGCTAACCTAAGATTCTCTGATTCGAAAGTATTGGAAAGTGAAAAGCACTGGGTAAACTAGGACCAGGAAGCACACGCTTCTCACAGTGACTATGAATGAGAGTTCATACACATGGCATTACTCCCCAAACTGGTACTTGCTAATAATGCCTTAGTTCCGGTATGAGCCCAAGACAGAATATAAGCAAACACCGGCAGAATGAGATTTTTAAGGGAAGAAAGAAAGAGTTACCAGCTGAAGTTTTCACAGAATAGGTATTTACTTATTTGCAATAAACTTGTCTTTCTTACAGAATAGAGATAATAATAAACTGCTGAACAACTCAATTTGTTTTCCAGTTGAATTGTTTCCCATTCACCAAACACAAGAAAATTCACTTTCTCTCCTGATTTTTCCTATTCATGGGGAGATTATGAAAGAAAGGAGAGAAAAGCAGATGCTTCTCTTATTCTCGCTTTAGAATTAAGTGTCGAAACAGAGCAGGTGTTAGGTCCATTTACATTTTTCTCCTATCCTCAAACCACAGCATGAGGAATAAATCAATTTCTCCCCACGCCCCTCCTGTCTTTGGTTCTTTATTTCCTCCTAAAATTTGTGTATTGTTGGTTTCCCTTTGAAGAAGGAAACGTAAGAATTTAAACTCAATGCCCAGGGAAGAATAGCTGGAGTCTAGAGTTAGATTAGAGAGAACATGCAATCTCTAGGCATCACTGTGGTAACCAACATGGGTGGTGAGTGGAGCCTGCTGTTACTTCAAAATGAGTAGAGGGAAGGAGGAAGTATCTAAGTCAGCAAAATGTAGCATCATCAGTCTCAGATAACCATATTTTCTGGATGTGATGTTCTGTAGATAATTTTGAAAGTCCATAGAGTTTGGGGAAACAACATAAAGAGTGGGAAAAGCACTGGGATTGAGGTCGAGGTGTCTGATCCAAGATCTAGCTCTGCCACCTACCTAGTGCAGCTGTTTCAAACCGGGCCACGTGTGCCCCTGGAGGGACTGGAGAACTTTCCAGGGGGCTCACAGGCACAGACAGTGCTAAGGGGCTCTGTTTCCAGATCCCCAATGGCCATATGCAGTCTTTTGTAAAATCTGTCTGTGCTGGTTCTCTTTTCCCAACTTCATAAATTGAACAAGCTAAATTTGCAGCAAAGGGTTTTGACAAAAACACATTTAAATCACATAGGAAGATAAGATAATTTTATTCTTAACGTTATATTGATAAAAACATACTAAAATTAAAAGTATTTCTGTCCCAACTCTTTCTAAATATAACGCATTATAAATAAAGGTGCCTCTAAGTGAAAAATAAACAGATATGATTTATAGTCATTTGATAAGACTGGGTGAAGCCTCTTTTGGTATACTTCCCAGGAATGGAGTGACTAAATGACTTTAATCATCCAGAGATACACCCTATGCAAGGTAGGTGCTTTCCCAGTCTTTGCTTTTAACAAAAATTAAAGGAGTACTTAATAGATTGATTAACAGATAAATCATTAAAAATTTGTTTTTTTATAATAGGTCAATATGTGCTTTCTGGCTTAAAATTTGGAAGGATTTCAGTTACCAAATGACATTTCTAAAAAAATATAAAACATAAATACTTCTATTCCTATGTACTTATATACTTATTACTTACAAACTTAAATGTAAACTTGTATACTTCGATACTTATTTAGGTAAACAACATTTCTCAGCAATTCATATTTTATATATGTGTGTGTATGTGTGCTCATGTGTGTCTATTTTCTGAAACCAGAAGGAATAAAATTATTTTTATTATTTATTCTAATAATCAGTACTATTAATTCATGAATTATGGATTAAGAGATGCATTACAAATAAAAGGTTTTTTTTATTTTAATGATTACTTATTAATACTTATGTTAGGCATATTTTGAGCAATTGTGTACTAATATTACTTATAATTGCAATTCAATCTAAAAAGCTTTGTAATACTTAGATGCTTATGGTTACTTGAAATAAAATATTTAATTTACAATTCTTATACTTATTTTTGTTACAGAGAGTTATAGAATTATCATATAAGATTTACAAGCATCAGATATATTATGTTAGAGATAAACTAATGTGGGAAAGAGTAATGGAAATAAGAGTTCGAGAAGAAAAACGGACCTAGAAAATTGGTGAAGGGTAAAGAAGAACTTGTTCGTGCATTTTTTTAAATGAATGATGATGAATCACATGTTGGTTTTGTATTTAGAATTTATTTGAGATATTTAAAAGAGTAACTTAATTTTATTTTTAAATGTTTATATTCTGAAAACACTGAAAATTACATCTTTTGCAACTAGAAACTATTTAAATTTATGATGAAAAATTTAGATATCAATTTAAAATAAAAAGGACTATATAGAATTCCAAAATTCTAGAGTATGTGTATGAGCAAACAATATTTAAAGAACATTCACTTGAGCAAAGACTTGAATACATATTTCCCCAAAGAAGATATATGAGTGGCTGATAAGTATATGAAAAGATGCTCAACAACATTGGTCATTAGCAAAATGTAAATCAAAACCACAAAGAAATATCAATTCACACCCATTAGAATGAATATAATGAAAAAGACAAACAATAACAAATTGATAAGGATGTGGAGAAATTGGAACCTTCAAACATTGTTGGTAAGAATGTTAAATAGTTAATAGCTACCTTGGAAAAGCTTGGCAGTTTCTCAAAATATTGAACGGTTACCAAATGATGGAGCAATTCTACTCCTGGGAATCTACCCAAAGGAAAAAAAAACATATATCCATACAAAAATTAGTAATTCCCTTTTATATGAAGGGGTTCACCCAGTTTCTTTCTGTTTCCCTCTATCAGTAGACTAGGTTGAACTTTCTACCAGATTATCAGTGCCAGAAAGGAGAGCTACCTGGATACTATGCATCTAGAGATACGAGAGAGGAAATAGATAAACAATTCATTCTCAGTTTTAAGCTACAAAGATGGCTGTTTTTGTCCACCTCTCAACTGAAAAGAAATAATATCATTTCCAATTTAAGTTTAGAATATTGAACGTTCTTTATCCATGTGTACTTTCATATTTAATAACATAATGAAATAAAACAAGAAGTGGGAAGATCATATATTGGAGTGCTGTCATATCAGTTTCCCTTTGCCAGGCCACTCTAGCTATACTCCGCTTGAAACTTTTTGTTGATTTAGAGTCAGTTTATAAGCCACACAACGGAACCAGTTACTTTTATTTTATACTCACGTCATGCTTTTCTTACAATGTTACCCAGTTTTACCTTTGAATTTCTTTGCTAGTTTGGGTTCTCAGTGACTTCTGACCATTTCCAAAAAACAACTTGCCTATAAATCATCCTTGTACGGTATTTTATTTTGTATAAATTTTAACTATTGAAAAAATTAGTATTTTATGATCACAGAATCATTAAGATTTTCTATTTCTTCTTGAGTAAATATTAGAGTCTTATACTTTAACAGAAAATTGTACAATGTAAATTTTCAATTATATTAACATAAAATTATCAGTGTTGGTAATATTCCTTTATTGTTTTCATGTCTTCGTGGAAGTTTTTGAAGTCATAAAACTCTATGAACTCATTTTTTTAAAGAAAGGGAAAGAAATCTATACATCTCTTTTCCTCACCTTCTGTTTATATATAACGTTAGAGTGTTCTGTTCCCTCTGCCTGAAATGTTTCTCATCCAACTCTTTTCATAGATGCTTATTTCTGTTTTTAGGTCTCATTTTATTAACTGAGGTATAATTGACACATAACATATTAGTTTCAGGTGTACAGCATAATGACTTGATATTTATATATATTGTAAGATGATCACATCAATATCACATCTTTTTTTTCTCCTTAGGTATGTCTCCTTTTTTGTTACCTGTTATTCATTTGTGTCTTCTCTTTATAAAATTGTGGTAAAAAATACATGACATAAAATTTACCATTTTAACCAATTTTAAGTGTACAGTTCACTGGTTTTAATGTATATTTATATTGTTATATATTCAATCTCTAGAACTTTGTCATCTTGCAAAACTGAAACTCCATACCCATTAAACAACAACTCTCCGTTTCTCCCTCTCCCTATCCCTGGCAGCCACCATTCTACTTTCCATTTCTATGAGTATGACAACTTTAGATAACCTCATATAAGTGGAATCATACAGTATTTGTCTTTTTCTGACTGCTTATTTCACTTAACACAATGTCTTCCAGGTTTATCTATTTCGTAGCATATGACAGCATTTTCTTTTTTAAAGCTGAATAACATTTCATTGTATGGATATATTACATTTTGTTTATCCATTTATCCATCAATGAGTACGCGCGTTGCTTTCACCTTTTGGTAATTGTGAACATTGCTGCAATAAACATGGGTGTGCAAATTCCTCTTCGAGATCTTGCTTTCAATACTTTTGCATATACTCAGAAGTGGGATTGCTGGATCACAGGTAATTTTATTTTTAATTTTTAAAGATATTTCCTTATTGCTTCCCATCGCAGCTGCAACATTTTACATTCCCACCAACAGGGCACAGGGTTCCAACTTCTCCACATTCTCCTCAAAACTAGATAGTTTTTTTTATAATGATCATCCAAATGAGTGTGAGGTAATGTTATTGTGGCTTCGATTTGCATTTTGATAATGATTAGTGATGCTGACATTTTTTCATGTGCTTGTTGGCCGTATCTTTTTTCTGGACTTCTATTAAAGGGTTATCTTTAATATCATTCTTTTCAATGAACTGAATTTTCACCTCGTGACCTAATTTTTTTCTCAGGTTTTTATTTCATTAATCTGTTCGTAATTATTTTCTTTACTCTATTTTGAGAAGTTTTATTTTGATTCTTTTTCTACCTTCTTGAACTGAATTTTACCTTGTTAATTTTCCATCTTTTATCTTTTCTAATATAAGAAATTATTACAATAAATTTATTTTTAAGTATCCCTTAGCTGCATTCTTCAAAGTGAGTTTTGTGGACTTTTCATTATCATTCGATTCAAATGCATTTTAAATGTCAGTGTGATTTATTCTTTGACCCAAAGATTAGTTAGAAATGTATCTTTAAATTTTCGAACTTGTAGTTTTTTTCATTTACCTTTTGGTCAGTGATTCTAACTTATTTACACTGTGGTCAGAGAATGTAGTTTGATTTTTTGGTTAGTTGTATCATTTATTAAGAATTGCTTTATGGCCTGGTCTTTGGTCAATGTTATAAATGCTTCATTGACTCTTGGAAAGGTTGTATATCCTCTATTTTGTGGGTATCGCATTGTGTGTATACTCATTAGACCAAGCTTAGAAATTGGATTTTCAAATCAAATAGGTAATGGACAAGTGTTAAAGATTGAGATTGTCAAATTCCTATGACAGATTTCCAACTTTTGCTTATATATTTCAACCTATGTTAATAAGTGCATACAGGCGTAAATCATTACATCTTTCTGGTAAAGAGTTGCTTTTTTTCATTGTCTATTTATAATCTTTACTTCTTAGTAATCTCTTATAAACAGCAGATAGCTGGATTTTGTTCTTTTTACCCACTCTGACAATCTTTGGCTTTTAATTGGTAAGTTAAGTCTATTCTCATTTATTATAATTGCTAATATACTTGATTTATTTCTACCATCTTATTTTATGCTTTCTATTTACCTTGCCTTTTCTATGTTCTTTTTTTCTCTCTTTGTGCTTTTATTTGGATCGATCAAATTTTCTTTATACTCTTTTCTTTCTCCTCCATTTTAAAAACTTTAAACATGTGTTTCTGTCATTTGGCGGCTAAGATCTAACAGAAAGTAGAGTTAGTGAAGTCTAAATTTAATCACTGGAAAGTACAAAGTTGCCGATCAATGCACACTTGCCACCATCACAGTCAGGGGGCTGCAGGTGGCTTTGTGTTCCTAGTTGCGTCATTTCCTCAGGGAAAATTCTCATGTGGTTAGTTGCAGTGGGGGAAAGGACCCTGGATTCTAAGTCTAAAACCTTGCATTCATATTCCAGTCTCACGATTTTCTAACTGAAGAGTCTTGAATAAATTTTTTTAGTTTTAATTTCCTCATCTGCACACAGATAAGAGTCAAGGATGCCTATTGATATATTGGGAAGGTTAAATAAGATAATGTATATAAACTATCTATTACATTACTTAGTTCATAATAGGCAGACAATTAACACTTGGCAGTTTCTCTGTGGGTTTGTTTTATTTTCAAAGTCCTGATCTTGATTCCTGAAAGATCCATTAAGTATAAGTGACTTTATGTTTTGATTCCTTTGTAGGTAAGGGGATATTGTTGCTTATTTTGTGTACTACCTATCATTTTATTTTTGTTATGGTTTTAAGAAATCAGCACTAGTTCCCTACCTACAAACTTGTCCATCATCTTCTAAAGGAATTGAGGATTATGCTTAATTAATGCTCTCTTCTCCCAGACTAGACTGCTAAAATTTTCCCGCCTTTCCTTCAGCTTGCTATGTTTTTCTGGAGCTACATAGAAGTAATTGTTCAGGCATGATTCTGATGGACTAAACATTCAAGTCAACAAAGAAACAATGGACAGATCCATTTTCCAATTGACTTATTTTTTCAGTTCAACTTGGTTGCTAAAAGGAAGAAAGAAAACAATTCAAAGGCTCGTTAAATGAACTAAGCGAGAACAATTTAATTCAGATATTAAGTACCAATCAGCTCATGGCAAACTCCATGCTGGTAAATCAGACAAGATTAGCCTCTGGGCAAACCCACAAGACTCAGTCGAATTTTAGAATCAGATGCCCAGATCCTGTTAGACCCACAGTGCATCCAAGTAACACATACAATACTCTGACTAAAGATCCAAATACAGCTTTCTGAAGCACTGAAAAGAAAAACTTTGGCTCTAATCTGTTGGATTGATTTTTATACAGTTCTCTATGTGTTTATGTATGTGCTATTTATAAAGAACTAGTCAAAAGTAATTTAAACATTATTTCTGAAGGGCAAAACAACTTTTCAAAGATATTAAAACGACAAGACCAACATCTAGTGGTGAAATAAGTACATTGCAGGATGCTAACAATTACCCAATTCTCCCAGAGAGAGATATTTGCTTTCAAAATCCAGGATTACTAAAGAGACACCCCAAAAGACTGAATTGTTAGTGGCCGAATTCCAGATATTTGATTATTAAATAGGGGGCATTTTGGGGAAAAAATAAGGGTGATCTTTTAGGGCTACTTAATTTATATGACAACATAAGTGATTGTCCATTTTATTTTCAAGAGCTCTCCAAGAATGAAAGTTGCTTTTCCAAATTTTAGAGGAATTTTATATCTAGTGTAGAAGATACAGTTTAGATATCATTTATAATTTTTACTGATGCTCCTGGCATGCAGTAGAATCGTTACTGCTTCAAATAAATTTCTAATGTAAAGTTAGCTTTTAATCAGGCAGTTAATTACATCATTTATTATTTTTACAACCAGACTGCCTTAGTAAATAAAACTGTTTCTCCTGAATCCATAAAACTCATTAGGAGCACTATGTAGTGTATTCTTTACCATTTATATCTCAGGATCATTATCATTCTGATGCATGAAATTTCTCCATGGGGGGCATGGAAGGTTAAGCAAAAGACAATGTTCTTTTACACTATATGAAGGGGCCCGGTCACGCCAGCACATTCCCAGTGATCTCTACCGACCTTCTCATTCTTCTCTCACCCTGAATTTTCAATCTCTTTTGCTGGGCTACCAGAAACCCCATTCTCTCATGGTCATTAATACAGACAAAAACTGTCAGGGCTAGACTAGCACATGATCTCAAGCCAGTTTAAGTAGCAGTGGGATGTCATAACATCTCATCTTGGCTTATAAAACACAAACATCTTTCATCCTAGCTGGTTGTATTTGGCTTCCTATAAAGAAAGCATCATGTCATCCAGATGTATATCTCTGTCCATCCATCCTAGAAACTAAGAGGGTCCACTCAGTGGGGTTCTAGGCTCTGGTCCTAATGATGCCTCTGACCTCAACAGGTTATGGAACAGGCTTGCCTTCATTGCCCTGTCTCGAATTACCCCTCTCAAAGTCAAGAATGAGAATGTGACACTCCTTAGTAAATGGTGCTGGGTGATGTTCAACGGTCATTTAGCAAGGCTTCTTCAGCCTTCATTACATGTACCTTGTTCATGTGCCTTATCAAGAAAGAAATAGGGGCATTTTAAACAAATGGTTCTTTTAATCAGGTTATGTTATTTATCGGGCTTGGTACCCACCGGCTTTGATTACTCAAGGGCACAGTAGCTGTGATTTAGCTATCATATGGCTTTTTATCACTTCTCTAATAATTTTCTGTAGAGTGAGTCTTAACATTGTCTAGAGGTTCTGCGACATTAAACAAAATGACATATAATGAAACCAATTTTACAATAGGCTAATTGATATAAACAAGAGTCAAGTTCCTACAGCATCTCATCAATATGATAATGAAATGACATCAAGTGAAACAACATTGTTCGAGGACCTATTATATCTGGATTTTGATGTTAAAATTAGGACCAGAATGTAGGATGGTACGACAAAAGAACCAATGGGGGAATTATGAGCCTGGGTCCATAACTGAGCACGGACTACTTAAAAGAGAACAGATACCCATGGTCCTTGATGCTTGAAGCAAAACACTTATCCAAGGTCTCTATATCTCAGTCTCTCCCCAGTCTCAGTCCATCCATCCACTGCTGCCAAAGAATTCCCCAGAGCACAGGTCTAACATTGCCATAAGCCCCTGATCTGCACAGTCCTTGGCTCTTCATTGCCTGCCCTTATCTCCATTTATGAGCTACCCCAAACCTCCCTTTGCCCCACCCAGACTGAGCCTTGTGCTCCCTCTTTCTCTGTCTAGTGTCATCAGCAAACCATCTTCTTTGCCTGTGCTGCCTTCTCTCCATTCTTCAAGACTGATTTCAAATGTCTGCTTCTTTCCTCTGAGCCACAGTAACCCAGCTCCCACAGCATTCTATTGTCTTAGAATAATTTCCTTACACATCTTACTTCCTTTTGTATACCTTTTCACTTGAGGGTTATATAGTTTCTCTTTTTCACTTGTGAATTTCCCACTAAGCCTTTTTCACTTGTGAATTTCCCACCAAGCCTTATTAGGAGCTGAGCAAATGTGACTCAATGAACAAAACATCTTTTAAAAAGTGCAGAGGTCCAGAGACTTTAATTTTAGGAGCCTCTTATTGGGCATATGTCTACTTTGAATCCTTAGCTGCAGTATGAAAGCAAAACAGAGCATTTCATCTTCTTTATTGGGGAATGTATGAGGTCTCATTCTCTCATATTCTTGACAAAGGATTCCCACCCTCCACTCCCTTTCCAAGTTAAACTATAGCATGAGCTGAACTTGAGATATACTGGAGAAACCATCTGTGGCTGGCATAGATTCAATTGCTGGGGCAGTGAAAGACACTGCAGTGCAGATGGACAAGCACTTCTTAGGCTGATAAACTCAGCAGCAGACTGAAGAGAGAGAGGCGGGCAGTGGAGAGTGTCACAGACTGTCCTTTTCTTTCTCTACAACAAAGCACACCTATCTTACTCTATGGCGTTGGCTGTTTTGGGATTAGAAGCATTCTATCTGTGTTCTAACAGGAGATTGTAATTTCATTCACATAATAATGGCTACCATTTACTGAGATCTCACTGCAAGCCTGGTTTCTGGGCTGTCTCTTAAAATAAGTACTGTGGTTACCAACATTTAAGGAATAGGAAATAGATGTCTTGGACATGAAATAACTTGGCCCAGGTCGCAGCTGATGACTTGAGAGGTAGATTTTTAAATCAGCTCCTTCCAAAGCCCCTGCTCTTCTTCTGTGTGCTCCTCAGCCCTTTCTGAAGGCGCACTGGACAGTCAGGGGGCATGTGCAAGTAAGCCCAGACTCCGCCACTGATTTGCTGGTGTCCTTAGAAAGCCTATTTCATATTGTCCTCCACTATAAAATGAGGTTTTCTGTCATGTCTATCTCACGTGAGATCAGTTGATATCACAGTAAGTATAAGGTAATAAATAAAGGAATAAATGAACTATAAAAGTTCAATCATTCCTCTATTTAGTAAATCCTCACTGTGTGGTAGGTACTGTACTAGGCCTTTGAAATGAATTTTTAATTTCATAGTCCCTGTCCTTATAGGATTTACAGTCTAAAGAGGGAGACAGACAAATGTAATAACCTGTACAATAATGGCTATGCTAGAGGTAGCATACATGCAATTGGATCACAAATAAGGGGCAGCTTCTTCAGCTTGAGGGTGATAAAGAAAGTGGCAGGCAAGCCTTTTCCCTCCCATAACGTTCAGATCTAGGATTCATCTTAGCTGTGTGCTAATTATGGTAAAGATTCACATGAATTACTTAAACCTAACCACTGCCTTATGTTGAAGGTCTTCTTGTCCCTATTTAACAGTTGGGAAAATGAAGGCTTACTAAGGTCAGGGTGCTTGCTCACGGATTCTGAGTGAGGTCTGCCTGACACTGAAGTCAGCATACTTAACCACCAAGCTACTGCAGCTCTGCCTTTCTTCAGAAGCCAGGAGCAACCTGAGTCTTGACAAATGTACATCCTATGGTCAGGCCAGTAAGAAAAGTTATTTAGGATAACAGCGTGTACAAAAGCATGAAGACAGAAGTAGAAAAGGTTTGGCTCACCCTCCTTCCCAGAGCAAAGAGGGCTCAAGACTATAATAAGAAGTAAAATAATCTGTCTGTAAAAATAATAATAATAATAATAATAATAATAATAACAAGTAAGGAGAGTCTGAGGCTCAGTCTGGCAGAAGCATAAGATGTGTTTGAGAGAGAGAGTATGGGGAGGGGAGAGTGGAGATTAAGCAGATGCCTGTCTGTGAAAGCCCTCACATATGACCCTTTAAAGCTTTGAGGCTGAGCCTTTCTGATGGCTCACTTAGAGCGTGCCAGGTTCTCAACAAGAAATGAGATAAATTAGATCACTCTATTACTTTTGGTAGATAAGTCAACAGACTGCTCACAAAAAGGTGCTGGGATCCCTGAACTGAAGAGAATTAGCAGGACTCCTGGTATATTTCTCTCCTTCAGGGCCTTACAACATTAAAGCGGTCACTTGAACTCATTACAATGTAAAAGATCAATCAAGGCCAAACATACAATCTGCAAAATTGCAGGTATAGTAATAAAATAAAATCTTAGATTACTGAAGCATTCATTTTTGGAACAGAACTTTCGACAGGTTTTTCTGTTAATGCATTTTTCCACTCCTCAGCCGAGCTGGGAGACGCCAGTGTTCTGACCCTCAGTCTAGGGCTTTTTGTATCTGTGACCATGATCTGGAGTGTAGCATACTGATGAGAAAGAAATCTGGGCTTTGGAGGCAGCCAGGCTGGCTCACAGTCGGCCTCTCCCACTTGCCCTCGCTGTGACCTGGACTAGGTCACTTAACTGCCAGCAGCTTTTGTTTCCAGGTCCATACCTGCAGCTAATTGCAATGCCTCCCTCGGAGGCTGGCTGAGAGAGCCTGCCGTGCACAGAATGCACAGCACAGTACCTAGTCCATTGCAAGACCTTAATTAATGACAAAAATTATGATGGCGAAACCATAAGGCCTCAATTACAGTCTGGACCCCCAAACCCCACAGAACACACTATGACCATGAAATATCAGCTCCACAGAGGAGCCTAAAAAATGGTCTCACCTCAAACCTGCATCACAAGGGACTTCTCCATGGAGAAGGGCAGGGGCGGCATCTTTGTCCCTCCTCCACCCCCAGCTATAATCGGTCTATTACATACTGAGTTTAGTTGCTCAAGGATGTGTTATGATCCACGCTGCAGCTGCTTTCCGTTGCACCAATAGTTCTATTTTTGATAGTCATGGTCATAATTCCTCCATCATAGCTCGAGTTCAGCTCTTACTATTATCATTTTAAGCCAACAGTGGTAGTGATTGGGGGTGGGTAGGAGCCAGGAGTCACTCCCCAAGGACATAGGCCAAGAAAGTAAAATTATAAAGCATTCTGTTTTTTAAAGATATGTACTTGCAGCCAAGGATTTAAATTGAACATACACTCTACAAGTGACTCTAGAAATGAGACTTTTGATCTCTGCACATTTCCATTCAACGTTCACTCAGCATCCATCACCATCTACCATGTGCCTGGCTCTGAAAAATACAGATATTAATAGATACCAACTTAGTTAGTTTGGACTTCTATAACAGAATGCCCTAGACTGAGTGGCTTAAGCAGCAAACATTTATTTCACGGTTCACTTCATAGTACTAGAGGCCGGAAAATCCAAGATCAAGGTACCAGCACACCTGGTTAAAGCCTGCTTCCTGGTTTGGTGATGACTGCCTTCTTGCTGTTTTCTTATGTGATGTGAGAGAGAGAGAGAGAGAGAGAGAGAGAGAGAGATTGAGAGAGAAAGATCATCTCTCTCATGTTCCTGGAGGCTCCCCACTCATGACCTAATCACCTCTCAAAGGCCTGCTTCCAAATATCATCACATTGGAGATTAGGGCTTCAACATAAAAATCAGAGGAGGACACAACATTCAGTCCATAGCAGATGTCCACATCACCCGCCAGTAATGTTATCTATAATGTTATAGTGGATCCACTCTTGGACTAGTAAAGTTACAGTTATATAAGCATTACAGGTAATAAATAAATAAATGAATAATAATAAAAGAGTGATCATCCTTCTAGTAGATGCTCAAGAAATATTTGATATTTAATGAGACCAAAAGTATTAATTTTTGAGGATTCACAAACTTTCTGTCCCACCTCGCCAACACGTAATATTCAGGCACTGCTGACTTAGCTTTCTTCCCTGCTCTTGATCTTTGAAGATTAAAAGACAAAAAAACAGAGTCAGAGGATAAGAAATGATGCTCATCAGGTGGCTGTGTGTGGTGGGATAGGAAGGAAAATTCGGAGACCAAGATTAAGAGGCAGGAGAATAACAGGACTCTCGGGGCTCGTGGCACTAGAGACACGCCATGGGCAAGGTCTGTTGATACTCAGGTACATGGACTGTGTGCACTTAGACCTCGCCCATCTGTAAGAGACAGAATAAATATGACTGCTCTTATTTGGACCATTTTCACACCTTATTTTTAATGCCCAAACCGAACCAGATAAACGATAAATTATCTCACATAACAGGAATCAGGCATATGGTATCATCTCCGGAAATGATTTAGAATTTTTGTTCTTTTTGTTGGTGATTTCAGCAGTCCAACAATGTCTTAATGATACTAAAATTGCTCTGTTTATCTGCTCTGCCAGCCTCAGTGGTAACTTCACCCTCCACTGGCAGTGCGATAGCAGAAACAATAACCTCCTAAATAAATAGTAAGACCGTCTCTTCCTGCAGCTCTCTTTTAGGGAAGAGCATATCGTCCCAGTGGTCTCCTCCTCAGCATACTTCCCTTCCTATCTCCCTTGCGTGGTGTAGCTTAGCGGTTAAGAGCATCGTGCCTTGGTTCAAATGCTGATTCTACCATTTGAGATCTCAGACAAATCACCCAATCTGTGCCTCAGTTTCTCCATCTGTAAAATGGGGATAGGAATAGCACCTACGTCATAGGGTCATTATCACAGTAATTAATAAAAATGAATTAATACACATTTCATGAGTTGATATTTAGTGCTTACTTCGTGCTGTGCACTGTGTAAATAAATCCCCATTCATTATTATGATTGTTATTATGATAGCTGAATCAATGTGTTACAAAGGGACAGGAACCCTTATCCAAATCAGGTCCACTCTTTGGAGTTTCGTTAGGAAGAAAGGAGGACAGGAGGCTCAGTAGCACACTAGACTAATTACTCTATTGCTCTATAGAATGAGCTTTTTAAAATGAGGATGCCACCCTTGGACTAGTAAAGTTACAGATGTTTAAGCATTACAGGATAAATAAAAAATAGATAAATAATAATAATAAATGAACTGATCATTTTCATAATCTTTACATACTTCCACAATTATTTTTTTTTAAAGAATAAAAGGTATAGAAACTTTTCATACTTTTGACATCTATTGCCAAGCTTCTTTTCAGAAGTGTAGGATCAATTTACACTATCAGAATTAGTGATAAAATATCAATTTGATCATATCTTAACTAAGCCTACCTGTTCTTAATTTTTGACAATTTCATTTTAAATTATATTTTGATTATTAATGAATATATATGTTTATGTATTCATTTATTTACTTTCATACTAGCAATATCTTTTTTAAATAAATTATCCGATTTTGACGGCCACATATATTGCTATTTAGCTACTTAACATTCTCCCCTTCTTGGTTTGTCCCTAACTAAAACTGACATTACAAAGCCTTCTTTGTAACTAGGATGCTCATGTGGCAAAGTCTAACAAAAGAGATATACCTGGAATTTTTAAGCTGACTTAGGCTCTGAGAACCCTCCTTAAAGATGGGGCAGAAGCTCAGCTGGTGTATATACTCCTTTCTCTTTCCTCCTCTTCCAGCTTGGAATATTGACACAATGCTGGAAATGGAGCAGTCATATTGTGACCATGAGGACAAGGCCAAGGTAATTGCAGAAAACTCAGATCTGATTATCTTCAGCTGCTAAAACAGTATCAGCAATTACCAACATCAGACTTTTCAAGAAAAAATGAAACTCTAACTTTTGTCACAGTTATTTGGATTTCTGCTACATGCAGCCGAATTTAATCTCTAACTAATACAATATCTTTTGTTATTTTCTATTCTTTTCTTTTTTAATTACAGTCAAATTTAATATTATTTTATATTAGTTTCAGGTATACAGTGTAGTGATTAGGCATTTAAATAATTTATTAAGTGATCCCTCCCACCTGGCACTACAAATAGTCATTACAATAGTATTGCCCATATTCCCTATGCTGTACTTTACATTCCCATGACTATTTGTAACTACCAATTTGTTCTTCTAAATCCCTTCACCTTTTTCACTCAGTCTCCCAATCCCCGGTTACCTGGTTACTATCACATTGTTCTCTGTATCTATGAATCCATTTCTGGTTTTTTTTTTTCCCCATTTATTTTGTTCTTTAGATTTTGCATACAAGATAGTATAATATTTGCTTTTCTCTCTCTGACTTATTTCCCTTAGCATAATACCCCCTAGATCCATCCATGTTCCTGTAAATGGCTGAGTAATATTCCATTGTATACATGTACCAGCTATTCTTTATCTAATTGTCTACTGATGGGCACTTGGGTTGCTTTCATATCGTGGGTTTTGTAAATAGTGCTGCAGTGAACATAGGGGTGCATAGATCTTTTCAAATTAGTGTTTTGGATTTCTTTGGATAAATACTCAGAAGTAGAATTCCTGGGTCATGAAATAGTTCTATTTTTAATTTTTTGAGAGAACTGCAGAATATTTTCCATAGTGCCTGCACCAATTTGTAATCCCACCAATAGTACATAAGAGTTCCCTTTTCTCTACATCCTCATCAACACTTGTTTTCTGATTTATTGATGATAGCCATTCTGACAGGTGTGAGGTGATATTTCATTGTGGTTTTAATCTGCATATCTCTGATGATTAGTGAACTTGTGCATCTTTTCACATATCTTTTCGTATATCTGTATGTCCTTTTTGGAGAAATATTTTTTCAGATCATCTGCCCATTTTTTAATTTTTCAGGGTGTATTGAGTTGTATGAGTTCTTTATAAATTTTAGATATTAAACCCTTATCAGATGTATCATTGATTAATATCTGCTCTCATTCAGTAGATTGTCTTTTCATTTTGTTGATGGTTTCCTTTGCTGTGCAAAGACTTTTTAGTTTGCTGTGGTCCAATTGTTTCTTTTTTCCTTTGTTTTCCTTGCTTGAGGAGATATATCAGAAAAATATTACCAAGAACAATGTCAGGAAATTTACTGCCTCTGTTTTCTTCTAGGAGTTCAATGGTTTGGGGTCATACATCTAAATCCATTTTAAATTTATTCTTCTATATGGAGTGAGAAGGTAGTCCAGTTCGATTTTTTCTGCTCTTTATCTGTCCGTCAATTTTAAATGATAGCCATGCTGGATAGAATAGACTTGGTTGTAGGTCTTTGGTTTTCATCACTTTGAATATTTCTTGCCACTACTTTCTGGTCTGCAAAGTTTCTATTGAAGAATCAGCTGACAGTCTTATGGAAGCTCCCTTGTAAGTAATTAGTTGCCTTTCTCTTGCTGCTTTTACGATTCTCTCTTTGTCTTTAACCTTTACCATTTTAATTTTGATGCGTATTGGTGTGGACCTCTTTGAGTTCATCTTGATTGGGATTCTCTGTACTTCCTGGACTTGTATGTTTATTTCCTTCACCTGGCTAGGGAAGTTTTCAGTCATTATTTCTTTGAATATGTTCTTGATCTCTTGTTCTCTCTCTTCTCCTGGCATTCCTATGATGTGAATATTATTACACTTGATGTCATCCCAATTGTCCCTTAAACTATCCTCATTAAATTTTATTTTTCTATTTGTTGTTCTTATAAGGTGGTTTCTGCTTCCTTGTCTTCCAAATTCAATCCTCTGCTTCATCTAATCTGCTGTTGATTTATTCTAGTCTTCATTTCAGTTATTACGTTCTTTATTTCTCATCAGTTTTTTTATGGTTTCTATGTCCTTTTTTATGCTTACTGTCTCTTTGTTGAGGTTCTCATTAAGTTTCTTGAGCATCCTTATAACCAGTGTTTTGAACTCTGTCTCTGGTAGGTTGCTTGCCTCCATTTCCTTTAATTCTTTTTCTGAAGTTTTCTCTTGTTCTTTCATTTGGGACATGCTTCTTCCTTACCCCATTTTTGCTGCCTCCCTGTGTTTGTTATTATGTATTAGGTAGCTCTTCTATGTTTCTCAGTCTTCGCTGAGGGGCCTTGTGTAGTAGGTGTCCTATATGGCTCAGTGGTACAGTATCCCTGATCACCTTGCACTCATGCTCCAGCAGTGTCCTTTTTATGGATTTTGCATGCCGTCCTGTTGTAGTTGAGCCTTAATGGCTGTTGGCACATAAGTGGGTGGGATTGACTCTCAGGCTAACTGGCTGTGAGGATTGGGCACAGCATATGAGCCGCTGTGTGGGGGCTGACTCCCATAGAGTTGGATTTGCCCCAGCAGGCTCCTGTGCCTGTTGAGACCACCCTTTGGGTGCACCACTTGTGGGATTAATCAGGTCGTGTTCTGTTGTGGTTTGAAGCTAGCCTGTGAGTGTGTTGCTTCTGGGGCCTCTTGAGAGAGGGTCCTGTGCAGGCCAAGGTCAGCCGCTGCTTGTGATCGGCCCAGAGCTACCTGGTAGGAGCTATGAGCAGTTGGTCACGGCCTGTGCTGGACCTGGAATCATGTAGGAGAGGTCATGCTGAGAACCAAGGCCGGCTGCCACCAGTACCAGGCCTGGGGCAGCTCAGCAAAAGGCCCAAGGCACACTGAGTCCTGACGCCACCTGCTGGCCACCCATAGGGTTCAGCCATTGAATGAGCCTCAGGTGGTACTCAAGGTGGGTGAGGTGTAGTCCCAGGTATTTACCAGAGTGGAGCAAGCAAAGTTCGCTAAGCCAATGAAGACTCAGATATGGTAGTGTGGGGGAGGGCTCAACACAAGAAATATGGCACCCACCTGTAGGCTGCACAATAGGAGGACCCGACACAGGGATAATGGTGGCTGTCTCTCTAGCCCTCGCCCTGCATCTGTACAACTCAGTCTTTCCCCGTATGTCTCCGGTGCCCTCTCCAGTCGCTGTCCCTCCATCAGAGCCCAGGGTGAGTGCCTGTGAGTGAGTGAGTCTGTGTATGGGCCCTTTAAGAGGACATCTGGGTTTCCAGCAGCCTTCCATCTCACCCTGACAGGCAGAATTCCTGCTGATTTTCTCAGTCAGATGTTGTGGGGACTCCTATTCCCTGCTCTGGACCTGGTATAGGGATGGGGCCCCTTGCTTCTCAGTGGGACCTCTGCCACTGAGATTTCCCTCCCAATGCTCAACTGCCACACGTGGGTGTGGAGCCAGCCTATTTTGCATCTCCACTCCTTCTACTAGTCTCTGCATGGCCTCTTCTTTTCATCCTTAGTTATAAAGAAGGAGTTCTTCATAAGTTAGAAGTTCTGTTCAGCTAGTCTTCTGATGGTTCTCCAGGGTGATTGCTCTATAATTTAGTTTTAATTTTAATGTGTCATGGGAGGCAGCAAGCATGGCATTTACCTACTCTGCCATCTTTCCTGGACCCCTGTTAATTTTAATTTTAATTTTTGTTTTATCTTATTGATGTGCTATAATTCTTTATGCATTTTGTTGTCAAAAATATGCTTAACAACTTTTTATCCATAATATGTGTTTTGAATCTTTGTTCAATTTGTTGTTGTTCTATGAGTGATTTCTTTTATTTATTAATTTTTTCATTGTGTATCTATACTACATTTTTTAATCCATTTATCTATTGGTGAACTCTTAGGTTGCTCCCATGTCTTGGCTATAGTAAACAATGCTATAATGAACATGGGGTACAGATATCTTTTTGAGATAGTGATTTCATTTCCTTTGGATATATACCCAGAAGTGGAATTGCCAGATCATATGGTAGTTCTATTTTTAAATTTTGAGGAATCGTCATACTGTTTTCTATAGTGGCTGCATCTGTTTACATTCCCACCAACAGTACACAAGATTCCCTATTCTCCACATCTTCTCTAACACTTATTACTCCTTGGGTTTTTGATGATAGTCATCCCCAGCAGGTGTGAGGTGATAGCTTCCTGTGGTTTGATTTGCATTTCCCTGATGATTAGTGATGTTAAGCACCTGTTCATGTACCTGTTGGCCTCTGGGAAAATGTCCATTCAGTTCCTCTGCCATTTTTAATCAGATTGGGTTTTGTTTGTTTGTTTGTTTGTTTTGCTATGAGTTGTATGAGTTTTTTATATATTTTGGATATGAACTGCTTACGAGACATGATTTGCAAATATTTTCTCCTATTCTGTAGGTTGTTTTTTCATTTTGTTGATGGTTTCCTTTGCTTTGCATATTGTTTTTAGTTTGATGTAGTTCCACTTGTTTATTTTGCCCTTGCTGCCTTTTCTATTAGTGTCAAATCTAAAACAATGATTGCCAAGACTAGTGTAAAGGAGCTTACTTTCTACGTTTTCTTCTAAGAATTTTATGGTTTCAGACTTTAACCCAATGTGAGTTTATTTTTATGTGTGATATAAGGTGGAGATCCAATTTCATTCTTTTGTATGTAGCTATCCAGTTTTCCTGACATACTAATGGAATAATACCCTTTCCCCATTGTATATTATTGGCTCCTTTATCATAAGTTGGTTAACCATATCTGGGTTGGTATCTGGGCTCTCCATCCCTCTCCATTGATCTATGTGTCTGTTTTTACACCAATACCATGTTATTTTGATTACTATAGCTTTGCAGTTTGATAATATGATAACTTCAGGTTTGTTCTATTCAGTGTGTTGTTCGCTTTTCAATTTGTTTTTCACTATAACAGTTTAAAATATTTTCTGTATTCAGACCCATTTTTCTGCTCCTTCTTTTAATTTTTGTTTTAAAGCTTGGAAAGTCCTTCTTTATCCCAATGGTCCATAAATGTTTACCTATATTTTCTTCCAGAATTTTTGTTTCATCTACTTTTTAAAACATATCTGAAAATTTTTTAACATATAAAGAAACATATCATTAGCCAACAGCATTTATTAAATAATCTATTCTTTCCTAAATTGATACAGACTATAATTTTTTTCCTATACCAAAAATATGGAGTCTATATTCTCTTTCATCTGTCTCATGTAGTATCTGGTATGGTACTATACCCCATCATTATTTTCCTTTCTCAAAATATTTTCTGTCATTCTCAAGTATTTACTCTTCTAGATGAAACATTTTGTCAAGTTAAAAATGTTTCGATTGGTATGTAATTGTATTATACTACATTTATAATTTATTCTTGGTAGAAAAAAACACATTTCAAGATTAATATGTCAAGGAGCACTCTATACAGTGTGGCACTATGAAAGAGCAAGACAGACGTGAGTATTTGACCCATCTGAGCTTCAGTTTCCTCATCTTCCCAGATCCTGGCATCAGGTTGAACATCTGTGCTAGCTTGGGAGTTGGTATATTTTCACTTTCTAAGTGAATCAATATATATATACATACATATATATATATATATTGGTAAAAAGGCAAGAAAAGTTGTACTACATGTTATTTTTAGGAAGAGTGCCAGAGGGAAAGCTTTTAAGAGTTAAAGGAAAGAGATCACTTTGGGGTGCTGGTGCTAAGAGGGTTATGAGTCAAAACAAGAACAGAAGCCAAGGCCCTGAGCATCAGAGGTCAAGGCCACGTAGGAAGCCAGTTCTAGACAGCCTTTCTAACATTAAAAAGATTATCTAGGAGCTTAGGGATGTAGATTTGGAAGGCCAGAGTAAAAATGCGTTGGGAATATAGGGCCTTGCTGGAACTCTATTAGTTAACAAAGTGACAAGAAAGAACAAGGCCCATCTTATCAACTTGGAGCAAAGATACAGACTAGGCATCTATGCCACAGGTGGGAATGGAGCAAAGAGAGGTATAGGGACACCCCAGGAATCCTCCAGACCAGGTCCTAAGGAACTTGCTCCTTGTCCTAAGAACTTCTGACATCCAAGAGTACTCACACTATGAATGTCAAGGTACAATCTGGGCTAAAGGACAGGTGGCATTTTAATCTAAAACAAGTTACTGTTCTGTGGCTGCAAACGACGTTAGCAAAGATGGTGGACCAATTCTAGAGCTTCTGCTTTTGTATTGATGGGCAATATGGAAGCAGAGACTCGCTATTTCTCAGCATAGGGGTTTATTATCGCCAGAGTAAATACTAAAGATAATTCTGAGAAATATTGAAAACCTCGGTGTTATTTACTTAGATTCAATTTTCCATTTTCTGGCTGGGTTGATATAATATAGGCTCTTGCTCACAGTGTAACGAGTCCAATAGAGTGCCTGAGATCAGAATATTGGGTGCCCTCTAATTATTTAGAGACCAATTTTCCTGCTGTGACCACAGATGCCAGGATAAAGATAATAAAGCTGCAAGGATTGCATTTTTTAGTCAATTATTTTTGATGATATGCTATGAGCCAGGTCATCAAATTGAAATCCCTCTGGATGCAGTGGAAATTTCTCATAATGCATTCTGTGACCAGGACAAAGTCCTCAAAAAGGTGCACTTTTTTTTTAACCAACTCTTTTTTTTCTGGTTATAAAAATTATATATGCCTATTGTAGTAGTCATGGAAATGTATATAAAAGAAAATAATTATTATGGTTAATAAATCTTCATTCAAATAATTAGTTATTTTGGTAGGGTTTTTTTAAATATGTGTACATATAATCAACTGCAGATATTTATATAGCTAAGTCTAGACTAACTATGTGTGGCATTTTTACTTAACTTCATATCAAAAGTATTAAAAAGAGTTTATATTTAGAACTTGAAGTCTACAAAGAGCAGATAGCATTAAAATGAATTACATAAGCTCTACTATTAATATTTGGATAATACAGTATTAAACTAATATTACACTACTACCATTGGAAAATAATAAACACAGATATGTCAATTGGCATGCCAAGAAAGTGGGCCACAGAAAGAGCGATAGATTATCACTGTCTCAGTACATCTAGAAATATCTTCTGAGCCTAAAAATAATTAGCTAATGCAGAACAGTTATTTGACTAAATTAAACTTCAGCTACTATCAAGATTCATTCCAAAATAAGATTTTTTAAAGTAATAATAATAGCACCTTATTAATTATTTATAAAGTAATTATATTTTGAGCCCCTACTGTTTCCATCCATTCAAATGATACTAAAACTGAGGGTGAGGGAAGAAGAAGGAAGCAGATAGTGTATCCTCATTTTTCCTCCAAAGTTAGTATTTTTTTCTAGGCTGAGAGTGGTTCTCAGAAAAAAAGGGTATAACCTGAGATTTTTCTACCTTTTATATACATATGTTTTGTATAGACTGTGTTTCCTCACATATACTTTGCCACAGTTTCTGACATTTTGTAATGTCACAAGCCTGTCTTTAAATCCACAGCCAATGCAACAAACAGTACACAGAGCCAATGGGGCTGAAGTCAAGAGAACCACAACACATCTAATCACAGAATGATATTAGTGAAGACTTCAGTGACAGCAGACAGTCAGTTGTGTGTGCTGTCACTCAAATTACCATTTACTTTCTGTCAGCAGAGACTCTGGACATAGGAAATATATAACTGACAGACAAGCCCACTAAACAAAGACTTCATCAAGCCTCTTATCTAGAAAACCAAACATTAACAATCTGAAACACATAAATGCCCCATTGAGGTACAAAACCAACAACAACAACAAGCAGCCAGCTCTCTGACACCAAAAGAAGGCCCAAGGGCAGAGGCTAGTTTTGGTGTCACATGAATGGTGACACATGCTTAATAAATACTAAGTAAATGATCATGATGATTCTTCCAGACTCTTTTAAATTGATAATGGGTGGGAGGTGAGTAAGGAGCAGGGTGGAGGCTGGTTTAAGGATTACACATGCCTAGTATAGAAAATTCAAAATGAATACAAGTAAAAATCTTACTGTCTAAAGAAAATCGCTGTTAATATCTCAGCATATGCTCTTCCAGACTTTTCACTGCACACACACGTTTAAATGATGTTTTACCTAAATTGGGATCATGTTCTCTATAGTATATGCTGTTTTTTTAAATTCAATATTATATATTTTAAAAACATATTTTCAAGTCATTAAATCTTCCACAACTCATTTGAAAGACTTCTTAATATTCTTCCACATGTATAAAACATAATTGTTTATCTCCTCTTGTTGGACATGCAAAATATTGATATCATTAATATTAATAATGTGGCAGTAAATATCCCTATACATTGTCAAAGGTTCAGAAATGGCCAAAGTAGAACCAGTGAATCACTGAAGTAGTAATTGGTAAAAATTTATTGTGCTCACACCAAAAAGACAATTTGCAAATTGGAAGCATTCAACCAAAACAGAGAATGAGGCTCAGTGATGCACCCTCACAAAGCAGTTTATACTCAGCAGTGGGAAAGCAGGGCCTTCACAGTGATTGATAAATAAGCTAAATTTACGACTAAACTGGTTTTGTCTGTTCTCTCCTGTGCTTGGTTGAGCTGTGATAGAAGGAGAGATGGTTTTTATTCTTTTGAGAACTAAGAGATTAGGTAAACTCAATTAGCCTAAACTTGGAACTGGTCTTCTAAGAGACCCTAAAAAATTAATAGCCAGATTTAAATCTCCAGAAAACTACTATGCCTAAATTCTCTATCTTAATTAAATTTTACTGTGTGACTTTAGACAAAGCACTCACCTCTTTAAGCTTTGGTTTCATCTCTTACAAAGTCCAGACAAGTCTACAGCCATGCCACCCTGAACGTGCCTGATCTCATCTGATCTCGGAAGCTAAGCAGGGTTGGGCTTAGTTAGTACTTGGATGGGAGACCACTTAGGAATACCAGGTGCCGTAGGCATTAAAAAATAAAATAAAGTCCAGACAATAAATCCTACTTCACATTACTGCCTTGATGGTGAAATGAGATATTTCTAGCACAGGGCCTCGGTAAATAGGCACCCAATAAATCAGTGCTGAATTTGAATTTAGAGGAGGGTGAATGAAAGTAACAGTAGCTACAACAGTTGAACTTCCTGTCTGGCAAGACTGAGGCCCTTCGTTCTTTCTGAATCTTAAGGTTCTTCCCTAGAGTGTAATTTACTGGCGCAAGAACGGGGGGAGACTGGAATGATGTGTTTGCCAAATGATTCGAAACCTTTTAAGAAGAAAATTCCTAGAGGAAAAAAACAGGCAAGGAAGCCTGATCTCCTAACTCCTAGGTCTGAATTTACTTTTCACAGAAAAACAAAAATAGTTAACATTTACCAAGGGCTATCCATGTACTAGACACTGTGTCAAGAACACAGGGTATCTTCTCATCCTCCCACCAGCCTGTGTGGGCTCAGCTGGGTTATGAACATTGCAAGTGAGAAGATGGAGTCTTTCCCAAATGCCAACAGCTAGTAAGTGCTAGAGAGGGAACTCTATGCAGGTTTGACGCCAGTATCCAGGCTCCTGACAGCTACACAAATATAGCTGTGCATCCTAAAGGAGTGTGTGAGTCGTAATCAGACAAGACCACACCTCATAACTTGTCCAGCCATCCATGAGCAGATCCTTAGCAGGATTATTTCCAAGGTGTTCTGGAAGGAATTTCTGCCTCCCAAATACTTTCTCCATTTCCTCTTCTGATTCAGAATATTTTATATTCTGGAATCTAAACCTTTTTTATTTCAAACTCAGGTATGTCTTAAAACGTTACTGGCTCGGTTAGAGTTTCTATTTTAATGTATGGTCCCATGAAGGTGTAGAGGACTGATATCAGATTCTTTCCTGAGAAAACGTTTGGCTGAGTGAGAGGAAGAGAATGTGAGGGAGTAAAGGGCAGGAGAAGGGCAGATCGGAGAAGCCAGGGAAATCCAAAACCAAAGAATTCTGAAGATTCTTCGAGCTCGCTATGAACTGCCCTAAATATCATTTTTTAGAATTATGAGAACCAAATTGGCAATTTATTGTATAAAAATTAATAGGGAAGAGAAAAACTATTTATAGCTTACTTGATTCGCTTTTATTTTTCCCTCTTATTAGAATATCTAAACTCTTTAATTAAACTTCTTAATTAAAATCTTTTGTTTCTTATTTGTGGTGTTTTTACTAAAGTGGAAATATATAGAAAAAGGCCATCATCAAATGGCCTGTATATTTAACCACATTTCTAGGCAAAACCAAATCTGAACAACCTCAAGGGCCATTTTATACATTAAACTTAGTTTACCTGTTTGTCCCCTCCCCCAGTAATACAACCTATGCATTACAGTGTACGGAATTATGATAACGTTTAAGACATCATTAAGGGGCAAATGTATTATTGTAGCCAGAGGGGTGGCATTACAAGACTCAAAAGGACTGCAGGGGTGCTAGCTATGGGATAAATATCTTTGAATTATTGATGTACTGTCTTTACGCTTATCAAAAAAGAAAGAAAAAGTAAGTGATGGTCAGGGTGCCCACATTTCTTAAATTATGAGCATGCCTCTCCCAGTCCCTCTTTGATTCCACAAAGCTGTGTGGCTGCCAGAGCATAGCATTATTGCCCATAAAACTTCGATTCACTGAAACATTATAAGAATACTCAAAGGAGTGAGTAAATTACTGAGGAAAAAGTCAGCATGGAAATTTAGAACTCGAAGCCCAAATGCCGTGTTCTTCATCAGCCCACTGCAGCCGCCCTCCATAGCTCCCACTTTCCAAATCCAGACGCAACTGCATTTATTCCGGCAGTGCCTCCTAGCTGAGCTCATCCCCTCAACCCTGACAAGTGATTGCCCGCAGCCAGCTCATTTATGAAGAAAGCTTTTAGAGGAATTAAAGTGTCAGAGGCTCGGACAGTTTAAATTGATAGCTGGGAGTGTTTTCCTAAGTACCTAGCTCCCTATTGCGTAATGATGCTCCATTCCCCGACTCCATGCCTCAGTGGCAAGGTGGGAGACAGGGCGGCTGAAGGATCATGGACAATACATCTCACCTTGTCAAAAGCAACTGAGTGGTACACAGACTGGAAGGAGGGCTGCTTGCTATGTCTTCAGCCAGAATGCACATTAGCCAGGATGCTGTTTTCCATATCTTCTTGCCTTCCTGCCTCTCACGCTACCTGTGAGCCCCAGCTGCCCAAATGTGCCAGCTGGATCCCTAGGACAATCCACTGCAGCAACTTTTTCGCCATCCACTTCTCCATGCAACTCCTTCGTTCCTTTAAGACATTTCCCCGTGATGCAGTGTAAAGCACAGGGAAAATAGTCAATAACATCATAATAACTTTGCATGGTGACAGATGGGTACTAGACTTACCATGGTGCTCAGAACGTAAATGTCGAATCACTATGTTAAATACTCAAAACTAATATAATATTGCAGGCCAATTATAGTTTAATAAAATAAGTTTTTAAATGTACTAACCTTCCCCCGAAAGACATTTCCCCATGATTAACTTACTAACCTGTAATACTAAAAGAATTCACATTCTTTTACTATTAAAAGCTATTAGTACATCAGTCCTTCCAAAGGGGGGTGTGTGTGTGTGGGTATTTGTGTACACATGCACACATGTGTGTGATCAAAGAACATAATTAGAGAAGAAGAAACTGAATAGTAGAAAGAGCACAACACAGAAAATTGAGTCTTGCGTTCTAAAGTTAGCAAGCCTCATAATTTGACAAAATATACAAATATCGAATCATTATATTGTATACTCAAAACTAATATAATGTTATATGTCAATTAGACCTCAATTAAAAAGTAATTAATAAATCAAGTTAGCCAGCTTCCTAATATCCCTAGGGCTCAGTTTCCTATTCAGGAAGACAGACGATCGGACCAGTCTCCAAGGTCTTTGGGCATATTTCAGACTAAAAGGAGGATCATCAGAAGCACAGAGTTCTTCCTGCAGTGTCTTCGTCTTTACAGCCTAGTACTGGCAAATGATTTACATGCCTGTCTGTAACACAGGTGCCTGGTCTCTCTTGAACTGTGCATACCTAGGTGGGTTGAATTTGCAAACTGACTATGCTGTCCTCGAGTGACACACCTTTTGATCAAAAATGCAGCAGAAGAAAGCAGACATCAGGGTGCTTCAGAATTGTGCCAGGGAGAGTCCACAAAGAGATCCGAGGTTGGTCTGGCCATTAATAGGTTACAGCTCAAGTTCAACTTTTCTTTCAGAGACATTATCTCATCAGCAGGTCTCGCCAGAGGCTGAAGTTATGTCTCATTAAGAGTCTCCCAGGCAGTGAGATTCTGCTTTGTCACTGACACCCATTTAGTTTATAGTTCTGCTATGTCATTAGGCAACCTTTCCGTAGGGACACAAGAGAGAAGAAGCTGTGATTAACTATCCAAAGCAGAAAGGAATGGAAAGAATCATAGTTCCTCAGAATGTCCAAGTCAGTGACAGCAAAGGAAAGATCCAAACTTATATAAAGGAGGCTTGTGGAAATGGATTGCAAAGGGAGTGCTGATGCTTTTAAGAATAAATGAATGAATTGCCCTTGCAGGCTGGCTGGGCATAGGAGGAAGGAGGTAATGCAAAGCATTAGAAGACAAGTAGTGGGGGAGTTGGAGGATCAGGAGGCCTGAGACACACCCTAAGAGAAATGAAGAACAAAACAGAGGTATCGGTAGGCACATGGATCCGGGTAGGAAAGGAGGTAATAGACATTGCCTATAAATTTTTGGCTGCACCAAAAGTGGGTCCTAAGGATAAATGTTCACGTGGATTGAGCTAGAAAGTGGCATAACTTAGAAAAAAAAAAAAAGAAGTAGCCTTTATATATAATATTTTCTTTTAACTGGGATGACAATTAGACTTACATCCTGACTACCAATGGGAGACAGAGGGAGTTAACTACATGTCCCCGTGGCCTTTCTTTTGGAAAACATTTTTGGTTTCTCTCTTCCCTGAAGCCTTGCAGCTGCGCAAAGAACGTTCTGTGCTGGGCACGGCCGCCATTCTGAAAGGCCAGGCCTGCCTCCCTTCGCAGGAGGAACACGCGCTGAGGCCACAGCCCCCTGCTGGTGCTACAGTGCTTTGTGCTCTCCCACAGCATCTCTGTGGGTGAGATGCAGCAGGGCGAAGAGTGAGAGAGCAAATGTCAGCGCTGGGGCGGGTCACCTAGGGCATCACCTTCAGTTTGTGCAGAGTTAGAGTCGCCGTAATTGCGCTGTTTGATGCAAAATACTTGCAGGAAACCTTTGTTTTACATCATCTCTCCCTTCCCTGGTGGTGGGAGGCCTGCGCAAGCCCCCGAGACTTCTCCCCCTGCGCTGGCTCCAGGGAGCTGCCATTGCAGCATTCTCTCGGGTAGTTCTATAATGCTGCAACTTTTGCGGGGGGTGGGAGGCAGGGAGGGTGCCCAGACTAGGCTGGTGGGAGGGAGATCAAGGCAGAAGGCACTGCAGAAGGGTGAAGGGTAATCCCACGGACATAAGGGGCAACTGTACTTTCTGCCTCCTAGTGATCCCGAAGTTCGGGCTGCTGCCAGCTGGGGCAAGGTAGCTGCAGGGGCTGGAGGGTGCGCTGGACCTACCCAGACTCAGGACACTGCGAGGATGACCTGGGGATGAGGGCTGCTGCAGGGCTGGGCAAGCCATCTTGTGAGCGAGGGAGGGGGCTAGGGGGAGACGAGGTAACCTGGACCTGTCCAGACCCAGGGGCGCTGAGAGGATGACCTGGGAAGTTTCGCCCAAAGCCCGCAGGGTGTTATGCCAGGGAGAGAAGGGACGTTCTTCGTAAAGGAGACATCGGGTGGGGATGACTTCCCAAAACGTCAGGCGCAGGAGGAGCTTGGGCTGGGGCGGTGCCGGTCCCCCTCCCCCGTTCCCTGCCGCAGGAAGATGCTCAGTCATTCTGTCCCCTCCGCAGCGTGGGCACCCTGCTTCTCTTCCTACTCAGAGAGAGAAGGAGCCCCAGCCAGCAGCCAGGACTCTGCCTGTGCACCATAGGCCAGTGGAATGCCATGCAGGAACCCCCCCGGAAAAGGCGCCCCACTTGATGTGTATTTGCACGTGGGCGTGTTTTTCCGGGGAAAGAATACGGAACTTTCATCCGATTCCAAAGGCATTCTTGACTCAAAAGGGGACTCAGACTTGCTTTCCCGAGCAACGCGTATTTTACGCTGGGAAATGGTGCGCAGAGGGGGAAAGGGCTTCCCCGAGGCCCGGCGTCCGGAACACCTTACACTAACTAACCCCAGTGCTCTAGCTTTTGCATTTTAACACCCAAATGGTCCCTGGGATTCTGTCCCTCTCCCCACCTAATTACTCCCCTCTACGGTTTGCCGGAAGCATTTTCCCCATCCATTTTTATTTAAGTTTAATTCTGCGATTTCTCTGTTGAGAATTCCTCTGCCCATTCCAGGTTCCTCTCTTTTCTCTTCTTCTGGGCACCCCAGCTTTCAGCATGCCGGCTCAGGCCCTCGGTTACTGCCGCAGGCACTGGCAACACCCGGGGAAAATGTGCACTGTTTTGTGCGAAACGCTGCAGTAACCAGTCCGAATGCTGTGGCCTGTATCCACACACACACACACACACACACATCATCACCATACGCACACACGCACGCGCACGCGCACGCACACGCACACACGCACACACCTTCTTGAACTTCTCAGTGGTTTTTGACTTTTAAGGAACTTTGTGGAGTTCCTACTCTTCTGATTGGCAGCTTTCCAAGGCAGAACAGTGGCGTGAGGGCTTTGGGTGGGAGGAAGAATTGGGTCGTAAAGGATCTTGTATAGTTTATATTACAGCCCCTGGCGGCACACTGCTGACCCCGCGCCAGGCAAGGCAGCCCTGTCCTTTCTAAGCGGGGTGTGGAAAAAGGCTCTCCTTGGGTATCCACAGGCGATGTGTGCCCTTCTCATATCCTAAACTGCCCAGACCTTCCGGATTAGCCTGAGCCTTCTAAAACAAGCAGTGCCCAGAGGAATGACGGCATGAGCTGTTGGAGCCGAAGTGGGCGTGAGGGGGGCGGGGGTAGTGGGGGTGTTGGACGGAACATATAGCCCCTGCATTTCCAGTCTCTAACCCCGTTTCTGCACTTTTTCACTTCTGTTGAATTAGTTGGGTCTTCCGGCTCTGGAGCCTTCGCACCAGTTTTTGCTGGTGGATTGAACATAGCGTGAGATTGATCATTCGTCCACGCAGCTCTGAGAAACAAGATCGACACTCTGGATGTTTAACTCTCCTCTCTGTTTCAGGAATCAGTTTACTTTCCTGCTTTGCTTATCAAACTTTCACAATTAACTTTTATTCTTCTCAGACGGTTTTTGCACGCCTTCCCCCGCCCCCCTTCCCCGCAGATGGTGTTACTTACTCTGGCATTTGTTGAGGGGCGAGTGGAGGTGGGCATCCTATTAGCTGTGCGTAGCGTAGTTGGTTGCCTTATCTTTGTTTCTGAGCCATTAGGCGTCCTTGTTTCATAATATATGAAGATTTTATTTAAGAGCAGTCACTTAACCCTGCCAGCCACGGACAGATAAAATTAAATAGAGGATCATACTTGTATCTGCAGGTGCTTGCTTATTACCATAATTCTGCAAGTAATGAACATTTGACCACCTTCTCTGTGCTCACAGCTTCTAACCCTCACAGCCCTGGCAAAAGAGGAATGATCTTCCTCAGTTTTAGGAAGGGTACCAAGGTCTGGATTTGAACCCAAACCTATTTCAAAGCCTTTTCCACTATCTAGGAAAAGAGTCATGGGCATGGAGGCTACAAGGTCAACACTATTTCATATTATTTATAATTACAGGAACTCCAGCATTGTGGAATCAGTTTTTGTTCTGTTTTGTTTTGTTTTGTTTTGGGGATAGAGTCAGTTGGAAATGAGTACAGCATAGTGGTTGGAAGCACAGACTGAAATATCATAGTCTGGGTCAGACTGATTCTGCTGATTACCATCTACTAGAAACTACTTAACCTCCCCAAACTTTATTGTTTTAGTCTGAAGATGGGACCTCACAGATTTGCTGAGAGGATTAAATTAAATATGTTCAAAATGCTTAGCGCAGAGTCAGATAGGAGGTACTTAATAAATGTTAGTTCTCATAAATATTAAGATTAAAGAAAGATGAGTAAAAATTTGGCTTCCTAAACCAACAATAACTATTCGACTATTTCCATTAGCTTCTTGGATGCCAATTTCAGACTAGGGGAAATCATACCATTTACTATTTGCCCATCCTCAATATTTGTGTGTAAGTAAAATCCATTTAAACCAAGGACAGAGTAAGTAACAAAATGCATAGTCCTATGAATTGTGCATATAGGAAGGGCGAGCCAGTTCTGCTCTTCCATGAGGTCGTCTGGTATGTGAAAAAGAGTTCCAAAGTCATACAGACCTGCCTGGCTTCCGGACTTCACCATGGACTGTTGTGACCTGACACAAATTATTTAATCTCTCAAAGCCTCCTGCTTTTCATTTATTCAAAAAGGGATAATACTATCTCTTCAAGACTGCAGTAAGGATTAAATAGTTATGTATATGAAAGTGCTTAGCAGAACACCTGACTCATCATTGTCTCTCAATAAATAAAGGTTTACTTTCCTCCTTCCCTTTGTCATAATGAGAATTGACTGGATTATCTATGGATTATTTTGTATGTGAGCCTGCAGCCAATTACTCTTCTTCTCTACATGGAAATATGCACTCATATTAATGTTAACAATGTTCTTTTGTAAAGTATAATGCTAAAACCTCATAGCCATAGAAGGTAAGTGGGCATTGTCCTGAATCATCCCAGGGAACAAAAGATAGTGGGTGGAGTTAGTTACCAGAGTCAAAGGGGCTGTGTCCGTCATTGCATTCAGGGCGTGTTAGCTGTTCACTTTGCAAATGGGCTGTGAACTGCACATGCCCCTGAGAAAGAAAATAGAAAATTACTAGCAGATCCCCAAGAGAACCTGGCCTCTTTTTGAAGAAGAGAAGATACGTTAGGCTGGGAGTTGGAGGAGAAATGAGAAATCGAGCCACAGACTCTGGAAAGTATCATCTGCCAAGAGGGTGATGAGGCTTTAAAAAGAAGCAGAGGGATTTATACTTCTATCCATGGTGGAGTAACTGGTACCAATCAAGTCCTCCAGCTATAAACTACTATAAAACTGGGTGAAAATATTTGAGGCAACTGTTTTCAGGCAGTGAACAACAGGCAGCCCATAGACTGTTAGCTCTGAGAAGAAAAACTGAGGTAAACCCACAGTCATCCAGCTCTCTGCCAGGAGACAATTTTCAAACTACAACACTGAAGTGCAAACAGAGCTTGAAAGCTTAGGTAAAGAGGCAGAGTACAGAGTGTAGCACAGATGCAATAGCTGGAGTCTTCAGAGAGTAGAGCACTGGCAAGGAAGGAGCTTTGCAGAGAGGGCTTCCCAATGGTGTGTATAGGGAACTCTCATGAGACCCTGACTGAGAGCTGGGCTATTAATGAATAGGAGGAGACCATCTGGGGCTCACAGCTACTATATGTTTAAAAAGGAACAGATACTAGCAATGCTGGTGGAACAGCAGTTCTCAAAGACTTTGGAATTATGACCTGGAAAGAGTAGGAAGGTCTTAGTAACACTTTATTAAATTTATTAATACCCCTGGAATCCAGCTAAGATACCAGAAAGGCCTTGCCTTAGGAGTAAGAACTAGACTCTAGAGTAGGGTTTAGCAAACATTTTTCTGTAAAGGGCACTATAATAAATATTTTTCCTTGTGCAGACTACAGAGTCTTTATTGCAACTACTCAATTCTGCCACTATACCACAAAATCAGCCATAGATAGTATGTAAATGAATAGCATGGCTGTGTTCCAATAAAACTTTATTTTCAAAAACAGGGAGTAGGCAGCATTGGCCTGAGGATCAACACATGCTCTATATAAGATCTATTCCAGACCGACATTAACAGAGGCTACAACTAATTGCTGACAAAACTTCAGGGAGGCAGAATTTGAAGATTGAGCCCCCAGCAAGGTAGAAGAACTTGGTAAATACCATGGCTTTCTACAGATCCTATAACAAAATTTCAATTAAGCCTACACAAGTTCATGATCATCAGCCTGCAATCGAACTGCCTGCTAAAAGAAGAATTAACACTCTTCAGATGAAAGTAACAGAACTCAGAACATTTACAACGTACTATTTAAAATATCCAGTATTCAATGTGAAATCACTAGATAAATAAGTGGGAAAATGTGATCCATAGCCAAGAAATATAGCAGCTAATTGTAACCAGCCTGAGGTGGCTCAGATGTTGGATTGAGCAGACGAAGGTTTTAAATTAGCTATGATAAATATGTTCAAAGAATTGAATAAAAATGTGTGAAAAGAATAAAAAAAATACAGTCTAATAAATGAAGAGATAGGAAATCTCTGCAGAGAAATAAAAATTGTAAAAGAAAAACTAAATAAAAAATCTAGAACTGAAACATACAACTGAAATGAAAAATTCACTGATAGGCTTAATTGTTTATTGGAGAAGGCAAGAAAAGAGAATCAGTAAATTTGAAGACAGATTAGTTGAAAGTATTCAATCTGAAGAAATAAGAGAAATGAGATTGAAGAAAAATTAACAGAAACTCAAGGACCTGTGGGACAATATCAAACAGTCCAACATAAATGTAAGTGGAGCTTCAGAAAGAGAAAAGTACAATGAACAGAAAAAAAACTTTGAAGAAATAATGACAAAAACTCTCAAAGCTGATGAAAATATTACAGATCCGGGAAGCTTGGCAAATCCCAAGAAGAATAAATATTTTCAAAAACCACACAAGGCATATCATAGCAAAATTGCTGAAAATTAAAGGTGAAGAAAAAGTCTTGAAACAGGCAGGAAAAAAGACATTACATACTACAAGGATAAGGATGATGACTTTTCTTATCAGAAATGGAGGCCAGAAGAAAATAGAAAGACATCTTTCCATTACTGAAAAAAAAAAGTTAAGATATAATTCTATATCCAGTGAAAAATTCTTTGGAAAAAAAGGGGTAAAATAAAGACAAGTTTGGACAAACAAAAGCTGAGAGAATTTGTTGTCAGCTGACACATACTATAAGAAATTATGTAGAACTAAGGGCCAAGGGCAAATGATACTAGAAAGAAGATCTTTAGGAAGGAATAAAGATTCTAGAAATGGTAAACAAATAGATAAATATAAAAAGAAGCCTCCTTAAAGGTAATTGTTTTCTGTCCCTAGGACCTGGCTGGTGACAGTGCTACAGGTAGAGCACTAGTTTTTATTGAGTACCTGCTCTGTGCCAGGTAGCAGGCTAGGCACTTTCTTTCAAAAGTCTGATTTAATTTACACATCAACACTCTGTGGTAGAAATTACTATCCTTTACAAACGTGGTCCACAGTTGAGAGATCTGGAAACAGTTCCCAGCAGAACATTGCTTGGGTCCTTCAGTTCTGATCCAAGTCTGTATCAGATCTACTTAAGTCTGAGCAACTTCAGCATGGTCTCATAGCTTTTGGAATCATCCGGATATCACCTGGCAAAGGATCTAGGGACTATGATGGATTACTCATTCATCGAGCACTTATTGCATGTCAGACATTGTGGTATACATGATTTCATTTTAATATAGACTTTGTATACATGATTTGTATCAATCGCCACCGCAAACCTATGAATTTGATATAATTGTGCCCATTTTTCAGATGAGGAAACTGAGATTTTAAGAAGTTAAATAACTTCCTCATGGTCATATTAAAATCTATATTGGTCTGATAACAAAGCACATAAGCACTAAATTATAAAATCATCCTATGAAAAAGTAAGTGAAAGTTTTTAGATTTCTGAAAGTTATTTGTATTAGCCTTGCTATTTATTCCCAAAGCACATTGTCTTTGAATATTAGTGATAAAAATGTACTGCTGATGGATGACAAGGAGGTGAGTAACTGAGGATATCAACTGAGGATCCATCCTTTGGAGATGACCCTGGCCCTATAAATGTGAAGTAGCATCTCTAACTTTGAAGTTTAGGTTAAATCCACTGAGGGAAGAGAGGAATTTCACTGAAATTGTTCCAGTTAGAAGAATTTACAGGGGCTCGACCTGGGAGAGTGTCCTTGGCTGAACCTCCGGTCAGTTGTAACATCAGCTATTTGAATCATGAATCCAGCCCTCAGGATGGTATTGCAGTTAGCAATGCATATTTTCCAGATTGTGCCTCACTCGTTGGTTGGAAAAAATCAGCTTCCCTTGCCTGAGTATCCTCCAGCACACGTCCTGTTCCTCTTGGTTTAGACTTCTCTGTCCAGAAGAGGTGGAGACCATGCACCTGTTTGCTGCATTCTAATGTTAAGGGAAGTAATTGCATTTGTCAGAAATGTATCATAGTGAGGAAAAACTGTATTAGGTAAGAGGAATAGCAGAGTCCCTCTTTCCTACCCAGTGCTCTGGAGATACAAAACCGAACACAGAGAACCTGCTCTCAAAGGGGCATATAATCATACAGGAAAAAAAGATACGTGTGAATGAAAAGAAAACACACCTTCTGTTATCGAACTGAAGTTTGTGTGCCTGCCACTTGGAAAGGCCAAAACATCAGAGTTTGGAGTAAGGAAAAATTTATTGATCAAGAGGCATCAACCAAGAAGATGGGAGACCTAACAGTACCTCAAATCCATCTTGCTCACTGGACTAGGTTAAGGGTTTTTAAGAGGTTAGGGGAAACGTGTACATGGAAGCGCTGGTGGGCAAGTTTTAACTGGAGGATCTTGGAACTGGGCCATTATGGTAAGGGGGGTCAGAACCGGGTCTTCCTGGAAAAAGAACCCTTTGCTTCCGAAAGGGTTCTGCTGTTCAGGTTTCAGGGGGTGTGCGTGTGTGTGTGTGTGTGTGTGTGTGTGTGTGTGTGTGTGTGTGTGTGTTGGGGCAGGGAGTGCCAAGACTTTGATTCCAGTGCAGCTGGAGGTCAAAGTTCTCTTCTCTGCGTACGCTTTGGCCGCTTTGGCTGCATGATTGTGGTTTTGGTCTGCTGTCTCTGAAAAGCAACTCAGTATCTTGTTAAATAGCAGAGGACATTTTGAGCTGGTTCTGTGGTTACAGTTCCAGGGCAAAACAAAAATGCACAAATACACAGAATTTATATGTAAGTTAGGTGTTTCATGTATCCCTAGCACAGGTGGTAAGAGCAATAGGTGTTTATATGGGAGAAACCGCAGAAGACTTCATGAAGGAGGTGAGATTGAGCAGAATGGAGAATGAGTGGAGGGGAGGACATTCAGAGTTGGGAAGCAGAGAGATAGGTAGGCCTCGTAGGCAGACTTCCAGAGATCTGTGAAACACCTAACTTACATATAAACTTCCATGTACTTGTGCATTTTTCTGGAAAAAGGGCCACAGATTATATAGAGTTTCCAAAGGGACCTTTAGCAACCTCAAAGTCAGAACCAGTACTTCAGTGGCTAGAGAAATATCAATGGCTTTATCACTGGTTTTACAGCAGGACGCCAGCTGCCTTGAGTTTTTATTTTTTAATTATGTATAAGTAATTTAAATGCAGATAATTTCAACCCTATGGGAAGAGTGCCAAGGTCATCAGTGGTGGATACACTGGGGACAGAAAGGCACTCTGGGTAGATGGCTGCCACTTTATGAGCCAGCTGTGCTCAGGAATCAGGTCACATGGGGCCTCTGAAATGGAAGCACGCCTCCTGATGTGGGAAATGTCAGCTACGGTAGTTTCAAATTTAAAGGTTTTCATCTTGCCCACTTTCTTTCACTCAGAGCACCTCCTGCAGGGGTCTGTAGCTCCTGGACCTTCTTAAAAAGCTAATTTAATATTGTTGCCTTCCCTGGCCCTGCCCACAGCACCCAATCTGCCATTCCAATTACAATCTTCCTGTTCCTGGAAGCATTGTGGGATACTGCATTTACTGTCCACCTTTTCAGAATAATATCTATCACCTGAGATCTGAAAGCCTTTTTTCTTTAAGTTTAGATTAAAGCAGAGAGAAACTGATATGCAAATCTTTACCAAACCTGATGTTTTGTTTCAAGCTAGGAACTGATTGATTGGAATTGACTTTTGTCATGAAAACAAATCTGGAGTATTTAAATATTGTTCCAATTTTCTGGTTATGCTCAGGAATGAATCATGATGCCCAAATTTCAATGACTCATCATTTCAGAGAGAAAGACTAAATTTCAATGCTATGAAAGCTTTGCTTCACTCAGAATTTTATTAAAAAGTTCTGTTTGTTCTAGTTTAGACACCAACACAGGCAACCTGGGCTTTGCACAGCGATCATATGCTCTTAAATAAAACTACATGAAGCAAGTCTGCTTTTATTTTCAGGATTGGATTTTTTTCCCCTCTATTCTCTTTCTGAAAGAAAGTATCTTTAGATGGAAACCTCAAGCTACCCATAAATTGTCCCTAACACTGCAGAAACATATTTCGCTATGAAACAGTAGAGAGAGTGACAAGAGCCTCGTGGGTGAGGGGCAAAGCAGAGACATCTCAAATGGTTTAGGAGTTTAATCTTCCGCCCTGGTACAATCGCAAGAATATTATACTCCTGAGGTTTTCTTTATTGCCAGCTACTGTTTAATGCCAGGACAAAAGGAATATTTTCATGACAAGCAAGGGCAGTACAGTCTGTTCCTGTTACTTTTAAGTTTCTTTCTGAGTTGCTTTTGTTTTTAAATAAAAGAACGTGTGTGGTGCAAAGTGGAAGCTATTTACTTAGCAGGCTCTGCAGTATTTAAGATGGCCTGGATGAAAGGCGCTCTCTGCTTCTTAGGCAATTAACCAAATGATAAAGTGTTCCTGCCTGGGATATCTGATGAATTCTCCCTTGGGGAAAAAACATACATTATTCTTAATTGCTGAGTTAGAGGTCTGTTAGAATTAAAGTTTGTTACTAGGGAAAAAAATGACACCGAGAGAATAAGGAATAGACAACATGCCTAAAAGGGAATGTGCCTTGATTTGAACTTGAGCCCAGTGGTGAAGCAGCAAAACTTCAGCTTTCTTCCTCTGTTCAATGTTCTCTTCGTGGTGGTGAAATCTCATTGGCTCTACTCTTGACAAAAGCTTGCTCCTATTACTGAACTTTCCTGTTCTCAGTTGCATTCTATTAGTGAGGAAAGAGACTGAGTTTCTTCTCTTTTGGATGAACTCTGAGAAGGGTAGAAAATTTCCAAAGAATACCAAGAATAGATTTGCTTAATTTTCAACCCTTCATGCCCTCAAAAGAAAAAAAATGACGGAAGACTTATGTGGCCCTTTTAGGTTTGTAGCTGGGCCAGTGAAGGAATGCGTTTGGATAACACCCATAACAACTGCATAGCATGAAGGTAAACCATATGGACTTTGAAGCCAAGCAGCCAAGGGCTTCCATCTGCCTTGTCACTTAAGCATGCGATACAGGACAGGTCACTGAATCCCTCTGAGCCCCAATGTCCTCTTCTATAAAATAAGATAAAACGAGGGGAGAAAAGTGCCAAAAAATTACAATAAGCACTTCATGGTGCTATTAACTTGTAGAGGTTCAATAGTCGGTAGCTATCATTATTCTATTCCATACAAACTGTCGGACAAGTGGTCCACGGTCTGGTTGCCCTAGCTGTCTCTGACCTCGGTTCCCGAGCCCGCCCCCCACTGTCCGCTCTGCAGCCACATCAGCCCCTTGCTGCTCCTCAAACACGCCACTGGCTCCCAGCTCAAGGCCTTTGCATTTGCTATTGCTTCTGCCTGAAATTTTCTTCTCTTGGATTATCCACATGACTGGCTCTCCCATCACCTTTGGGTTACCTCAGTAATTTTCCCCCTGACTATATTTTGAAAATAACATGCCCCCAATCTCTGTGTACCCCCAAACTCCTTACCCTGCTTTATTTTTCTCCTTAACACTACCATCTACTAAATTGTTATGGGTAGAGAATTACCAGTCAAAGCCCCCCCTCAAATTTCTATGCTGAAGTCCTAACCCCCAGCCCCTCGAGATGTGCCCTTATTTGAAGACAGGGTGACTGTAGATGTGATTAGTTAAGACAAGGTCACACTGGAGTGAGGTGGGCCTCAAATCCAATATGGCTGGTGTCCTTATAAAGAGAGAAAATTTGGCCACAGAGACATGCACACAGAGAATGCACATGAAGATGAAGGCGGAAGTTGGAATGACGCTCCTAGAGCCCAAGGAACACCAAAGATTGACAGAAAACCACCAGGGAAGCGTGAAGCAGATACCTCTCTCATAGCTCTCAGAGGGAACTAGGCCGACTCACGCCTTCATCTCAGGCTTCCCACCTCCAGAACTGTGCAATGATACATTTCTGTTGTTGAAGCCACCCAGTTTACGGCGTTTTGTTGTGGCAGCCTGAGGAAACTATTACACATAATATATATTTTCTTGTTTATTGTATTTCTCCCCTGACTAGAATTTAGTTCCCCCTGAGGCCAGGGTCTCCAAGGAAGTAAGAATATAAGACAGATGAGTTTCTAAAGTTGATATCACACACCTGTAAGGTCACATCGCTCAAGAAATAGCTTAGAACAAAAGAGAAAGCAGACTTTCATTAGAGGGTAGAGTCAACATTAGCCACTAAAAAATAAATATGCTTTGGGCTAGTATAACAGGTTGGAGAAACAAGGTTCAATGGGCAAGAATAGGAAAGGTTGGTCCTTCTAGGGCCGAAGTCTTAGAAAAGCTGATCCTCCAGGAGGGAGTAAAAGAGTCAACTGCAGCTCTAATTCACAAAACCAAGATGGGAGAAGAGATGCTCTACGCTGAGAGAGAAGACTAAGAAGCAGATTCTGATTGGGACCAAGGGACTTAATGTCCCTCCAACAGTGGATGCTGCCGTACCTCCACTTGGGGCAAGAGTAGTGTTCCTCAACCTCAGTGCCATTGGCATTTTAGGCGGGACAAATTGTTTAGCATCCCTGTCCCCCACCCTCTAAATTCTAGCTAGTGCCCTTCAGTCACTGTGACAACCAGACACGCCCTCTCTCTTGCCCTCCTACCAAGGCACGTTTCCAGGTGCTGCCTCCTGTTGAGAACCACTGAGCCAATGTGAGAAGTGTTCAGTGGACCAGACACTGGCTCTCAGGCTGAGAAAGGGAACAGCTAAAGCAAGACAGGATTCCTTCAGAAAAAGCAGTGCTTAGCAGACTGCTCAGTTAAGAATACAGGCACACAAATGACAGAACTTAGAAGGTTGAATCACCCTTCACATTGCACTTGATTGCAGCCAAGAAGAAAGAGAGAGAGGATGTCTTGTTCTTGTACCCCACAAGGCTAACCACTGCCCTCTCTACCCTCTCTCTACCCTCTCCTCATTTTCTTATTTGTCTAGAAGAGATCACAACTTTATGAATAGGGGAAAATTAATTCTAAAAGGGCAAGGTGCTGGTGGATGGCTGCATGTCCCAGCCCCTTTGCCTGGGGTGGAACAGGTTCAATGGCAGATTGTGCCTGCACATGTGTCTTTGGTGTGTTTCAGCTGCAGCAGGCAGTACCGGTTCTTTCAGGGTCACTATCTAACTCCTGGAAGTCTAACTAAAATATGGACCCCAAAGCAATGCCCCAGCATGTTAAACCCCAGAAACAGCTGTTAAGACAGATAACACCACCAAGAATTCCACCAAAAGGAATGCTGGGCCTCAGACTGAAACCAAAGTCACTAATTCAGAGGCCGACTTTGGAGGCTGGAGGGGGAAGGGTAGGTAAATACTTCCTTAGTTGGGAAAAGAAACAGCACAGCACAGAAGGTCGACAACTTCTGGGTTACTTTTCAAGTTCTTACAGATCTTTCCTAATTGAAAGGTTTCTCGTGGGCCACGCCAAAATGAAAAGATCCTTCATGTAGTTGACACAGGGTGCCACTTACCATACAAAACAAGGCTGTTTCTCACTGTTGATTTCCATTTAATATTCCCCATCAGCACTGAGCTGTTGTATAACAGCCTCCACTGGGTTATTCTCCACCCCCTTGACTTTTTATTCAAAACCACCTAGTGAGCAAGAAAAACAGAACACGGAATTCTTCCATTGCTCCTTTGGGCAATGACTTTGCATTTATATCAGTGCTTTATAATGGGGACAAGCATCTTTTAATAATTCCTGTCCCCTCTTTGAAAAAATCTTAAAAGTAAATGTGCATTTACCAGAATTTGGGGGAAAATTCCAGGTGAAAAACCTGATCATGTTTCTGAGAAAAGCAGAAGCGTACATTAATAATCAGATAGCCCAAGCTCTGAGAGAATGGTATGTTAAAGGCAAACCTTCATGCAACTAATAAATAGTCTCTTGTTTCTAAATTAGGGAGAAATGTAATAGTGCTTAGGGCTCAGAGTTCCATCATCCATTTTAGTTTGCAAATTGATTAAAGAAGAATTCAGAGAATGGGCCAAAGTTTTTTTTTCTTCAACTATACGGAAAGTGCAGTGTGGCTGTTTGTGTTCTATTTTTCTTTTCATTGATCATAAAAATTAGATATTGCCTTATGGAAAACTCTTAAAATGTTAATTTCTAAGCAAAAAAAAAAAAAAAGGCCCAAAGTCTTGGTTATCTCTGATTTTTCTCTTCCCTCTCCCATGGCCTCACTACATGGAACTTTTCTTTGGTTAATTGGGGGTTGGAAGGCAGTGGTGGATGGCACAGCTGGGTAGTGTGTGAAAGAATGGCCAGACTTTTTAAATGCTATTTACTGATGCTTTGCAAAGGAGGCATCAGACTGGCTTCTAGTGTGGGTTATAGAACTCACGCTCTCATCTTCGGCCTTCCCATCTTTACATGAGGGAGTAAGTAGAAAATTACTTTCAATTCCAGCATTCTGTGAGTCTATAAGCCTCAAACTTTCTCACTGATGCTGACAGTAGGTTTTTTCCCCCCACACCAAAAAAATGTATATATATACAAACAAACAAACAAACAAACAAACACTTGTTTCTTACTGACTTTCCATGAGTAGGAGAAACAGGATCTGGTTTATTTAGGGATCAGAACCACAGGAGGAGCTGGCATCTCTGTGCTGTCAATCTGCAGGCTGCTTTCTTATCTCAGCCTCTGATTCCTGAGCCCCGTGGAGAGTGACTCAGGCATTTCTGGGGCACTCAGTTTTTACTGCAGTGGCTCTGCCGCAGTCCTCAGAAGCACTAAGAAGCACCAGGCTGAACTAGTACCTGTTTGTAAGATACACAGGCCATCAAGCAATCTAGTAGCTCTGCAGGAGCAGGCCACCTCCCCGACTATGTAAATGAACCCCTTGTTAGGGTAATTTACTCTAGGAGGTACCACAATAATCGCCAAGTGTTAGAGCTGATGGAAATCTTGGAAACTGAACTCAATTTACTCATTTTGCTGTTGAGATAACAGAGGCCCAGAGAGACGGTGCTCGATCGTATTTCTGGCTAGTAGCAGAGCCTGTGTGGGAGCCAAGGTGACCAAATTCTGACCTCTCTAATGGTTCCTTCCATTGTACTGTGATGCCTGTTGATGAGACATACCCTGAGCTTGGGAGTATGGCCAGGGCATAGACAGACAGAAGAATGTAGAAGAGGGAAGTTGCTGAAACTGTGACAGGGTGACAATTTGTACAGCATTGTACCTTTTCAATGCATTGCTGTCAGGGTACAGTAGATAGAAGTACTGTAGAAGGACTTTAGAAATACACAGCCCTGGTGTCACAGCTAAGCAAAGCTCTGTCCTTTGTGTCACCTGCTTTGTGACTTTGGCCAATTCTTTTTTTGAGTCTCAATTTCCACATTCCTCACAGCATAGAATTATTGAAAAGATTAAACAAAATTTATCTAGAAAATATCTGACACATAGATGATAAATTTTGGTTCCCTTCCTCCTCCTTTCTTTGTAACTTCCTTTTCTCTATTTTTTTCTGTTTTGAAAGAGAAGGATGATGTCACGCTAGTTATGCATTTTCTTCTAATGTGGAAAAGCAGCAAAAATTGCATGAGCATGTATCCTACATCTGATTTGAGGCTGGAAAAGTAGCATAAACAGAGCCACTTTCAAAATGGATTTGGAACTGACATCCCAGAGGAACTGCCTTGCATTTCTTACTTTTCAAACTTTTGGAAGTTAAAACTGGGCAAACTAACCTTTGGACTGGGCCTAAGCAGCATGTATTCCAAACAATAGTTTGCAAGGCTAACTGAGGAAGACGGATATCATGATTACTGGACTAAGAATTAGACATTCTTTAAAATTAGCATCACTATGTTAGCTTATTTGCACCTATAGAAATTGCTTCCCTAGTTTATTAACACCCATAGAAATTCTTGCCTTCCATTCATGTAATTATCTCTCTTCCCCTTCTTACCCCTGAATACCTACAAGAAGAGGATTAATGGCTGGTTTTGATGGGAACACAGCAAGTTCAGTCTGGAACACACTGAATGTGAGCCACCGGTGGGATATCTGGGCAGAGCTGCCCATAGCAGCTGGGTGAGTGTGTCTGGCCCTTAGCAGACAGATCTGGGCTAGAGACCCAAACCTGAGCACAGTCAGTGAACAAATAAGGTTGAGTCCATGAGAACAAATAAGAAAACTCAAGAAAAATGATTAGAAGAAACAAAGCAGTGAGAACAACAGCATTTAAGGATCTCTGAGCATCAGAGCCTGCAGGAAGGAAAACAAGTCAGAGTGGTGACTTCAGAGTCAGGTTTGAAAGATTTCAAGATGAATTGTGCGTTCAAGAGTGCCTGATGCCCCCACAGAAGGCAAATGAAATAAAATGTCCATTAGGTTCAGAAACTACTGAGTCATTGGGGGCCTAGTAAGTCTTTCTTCCTTCAAGTAATGTGGACAGTGGGTTAAGGAGGCATTGAGAAGTGAGAAAGGAGAGTGGTTTAGACATCCTTATATGCTGATTAACATCTGCTCAAAGATCAGTCCGGTTGGAAAGCGACTCTAACCAGTTATTAGCCTACCTATCAGTTTTTACATTTATCTAACATTTCTCTAACTTTCCCACAAAGACCTTATGAAAGACTCTATCATACACTTGGCTGATTCTAGAGGCACTGCAACAGCTTTCCTCCAAGCTGCTTACAGCTATTACTCGACTCAAAAAAAAAAAAAATTAACCCAGCATCATTTCAGCCTCCAGGGGAAAGCCAATTATGCCATAAGTAATACCACGTTTTAGATCATGACATGTAGTAGTCCATGTCAAGACTACTAGCCTAAAATTTTAAGAACTCACCTTCTTTACTCTTTTTAAAATCAGAACAAATTTTGGCAATCTCTAATATTCTGGTACCTCTTCTGATTCAAAGGCTAATACACAGCCCTGGAATATAATATAATATAAAACACTGCACGTATGTTCTTGCAGGGCAACAGTTTATTTGCAAGTTATCTCAGTTATCATAATAACTTTTGACAAAAAGAAAAAAAGCTTGGACTTGTTTAAGTTAAGTGGATACTCTTTCCCCTATTGTAGATTTCCATTCTCTTTTAAAAACACATCTTTCCTCTTTGAAATTTCTCGCAAGTGCACATGCAGAGGCACATGGGTGACAGTTTTCTGTGTTCCCTTCCCTCTCAGAGTTTTATGCCATAGAATCACGCTCACCTTCAATTTCCAATGCTATTTTCTAAAAATAATGAATATACATCAGCCTGTCTTTCTCTCATGAACTCCAGTTATTATTGGACGATTGTATAAACCTCCCATCATTTCTATTTTCTAAATTATTTTAATTAGATTTAGGTCCAGAATAACAATTCTTCTAGTCTTTTTTCCTCCCCCTGGCTCTTTTAAGACATTATCATTGATTTTCAGCAGTTTGAAAACGAGGACTATAACTGAATATGATATTTTTGTTTTGTTTATTTCTGAAAGTGCAAGACCTTTCCTTTGTGTGCTGGTAAGATTGGGTGAGAATTGCTATTCATTCAGATTTCTTCGAGAGCTAAGTTGAATTGGGCTGCATCATAATTTTAATATGCCTAGGTGTGGATATCCTTGTTTTGTTTTGTTTCGTTTTTTTGTACAACCCCTCAGAGTGCTCTTTTAGTTGCTGGATGGGATGCTAACCGATTCATGAATCACTTAATAAAGCCAATTAGATCTTCAAATTTACTCAGTTGATTAATGTTCTTTAATAATAGAAACAAAATTCTGAAAATGTGATCTCTCTTCTCTTCATCCCTTCATTCCTGTTGCTTTCTCTGCAAAATTCAGGGTTAAAGTATGAGGCGGATGAGAGAGTTAAGAGGGTATTTTTGGACCAAGTGACTTGATTATTTGTTTGGGAATCTTTCAAAGTCCAACTCATCCAGTGAGCCCTCACTATCGTCAAGGCTTGGGTGCTTTCTCCTGATCCATGCAAAGACTCTCCACCCATGGCTTGTCACAGTCACTAGACCAGGCATCCACACCAGGAATGGAAGCACCTTCAGCTCTCTACTCACTGAAAAGGAAGTTAGTTTTCTCTGCATGTCAGTTCCTCAAGGCTTCCTGGCATCCATAGAAAACTATGATTTTCCTTTTGTTTGTTTTTTTTCTTTCTTGCACTTACCTCATGAGTGAAGGTCTTTCACGTCTTTCATCCTAACTACAAGGAAACTTCCCTTTGACCTTTAACTACATAAAATTATCAGTATGTCATGTAAGAAACTGGAGATACTCCACATTTATTAGATTAAGACTTCCAACAGATATCCAAATAGAAAGTCTTTTTCCCTCGCCCCATGAGCCCTCAGTAATAATGCATCTTTTCCTGTGTTATGATCTATATCCTGAGGCACTACGCATTAGCCGACTGCCTGGGAAGTTGTAGATTGAGGGGAGTGACAGCTAAATATGGCTCGCACATTAGTCTCACTACCAGGAATGGCTAATGTCTTAAGGACCAGGGCAGAATTCTGTAAACAATGCAGTTTACACAGAATAACACAGGATGTGGATTTAAACCAGGTTTAGAAGATGTATTATCCTGACTATGCTTTTGAAAGTGCTTTCCTAATAATTTAGTACGGAAAGATCGATAAGGAACAGCAGAATCAGAATATAACTGAACACTCACATATTTTAGGTAATTCTTTTAAGTCTGTACATGTACATTCAATAGATTATTTGTTTTATTCCATATTGTAGATTATCTTTCTCATTTGTATAGTATTAGATTTTTTAAAACATTATACTATTTTTTAGAAAGACACTGGAACCAATCAGGTAGACACAAATGACATGCGGTTATTATCCTGACACCTTGTTGAAGTGAATAAGTAACTAAGAATTATTTGCAGTTGGTATAGACAAATAATAGCTCCAGCACATTTATCCATTTAACCACATGCCAGCTTTTGTACTGATTGTTTTAATATAGAATCTTGACCACCCATATAACCTTGCCAGATTGGTAGATTTTATCATCATTTTACATTCGAGAAAACTGGCTCAGAGAGGTTTAATAATTCATACATTTGATAAATATTTATGGAACATTCACTATTTGCAGGAACTGAGCTGATGCTGGGGTTATATTTGATGAATAAGAAAAGTTTATGATCTAATGGGATTTTTAACATCTTTTTCTTCTTTGAGTTTTGTATTATATGTGAACTTAAACACAACAAGCAGAGAAAGGCAAAAATGTCAGCAATATTACTGATAAATCCTATTAGATCTTCTGACACCTGATCACTGGCCCTGCTGGACAAGTGCAGGCCTTCCTTCCTTCAGGGACATGTCTCTTTCCCAGGACACAAAATAGTCCAGAATCTCACTCCTACCAGCAAACCAACAACAGAAAAGAGAAGGTCACAAAGGAAGAGTAAGCCACACATGTCCAGTCCTTCCTCCCAAACTCTTCAAGCTGATAAGTCACTAACTGAGAAGGGAAAGCGGGAGAAGCATGAAGATTACTCCATCAAAGTACTTCTGGGTGAAAACATGAGGCCAGAGAAAAAGATATTGCCTGCAAATATAATCTAGTGTGTAAGACAGATATTAAACAAAAAAAATATATATGTGTGCACTTAATTTATTTCCACCGTGAAGCAGAAGCATAGAGTGCTGTCAGAGTGTATAACAGGAAAATTTCCCAAGACTTTTCAAGGAAGTAATATGAATGAATAAGAAGTATCTCGGCAAAAAAAGAGAGAGTGCTGCAGGTAGAAGGGAAATGCATATGCTAGGGCCCTGGGGCAGAAAATAATGTTTAGTGCTTGGGAAACCAAAAAACCCATGGGCTGGAGTACAGGGAAGAAGGAAATTATTAGAGGAGGTTTGCTATGATCTGAAAGTCTGTGTCCTCTCATAATTCGCATGTTGAAATCTTAACCCCCAAAACTGATGGTGTTAGTAGGTTGGGACTTTGGGAGGTGCTTAGATCACAGGAGTGGATCCCTTATGAAGGAAATCTGTGCATTTATAAAAGAGCCTCCAGAGAGCTCCCACGCCCCTTCCATCATATGAGGACACAGCAAGAAGATGCCAGGTATGAGACCCTCTTCCAACTCTATTGACACCTTGATCTTGGACTTCTGGCCTCTGGAACCATGAGCAATAAATTTCTGGTGTTTATAAGCCACCCAATTTGTGGTATTTTGTTATAGAAGCCCAAACAGCCTAAGACAAGGATACAGAGGTAGACAGAAGCCGTGCTATCATGCAGGGCTTTGTGGAGTGCAAAAGATTTTTAATTTTATGTTAAGGGCCATGAAAAGTCATTAAAATGTTATAAGCAGAGGACTGACATCATCAAAGTGCCCAAGATTATATAGCTTCTGCCTAAGTAATAATGATCAACTGTTACCAGAATTTTCCAAGAACTCTAAATTTTTTTTGCTGCCAGGTACTAATTCTCTCCTCTCACACCGTCTAATTCATGCTCCATAAACTCACAAGTGAGCTGAGGGCTTGGAGGATATTTTTAGTTTCCCGATTACATTGCAACCAAAGTGACTTATAGCATGTTCTGGAGCTTTCATGGATACATTTTCATTTAATAGGCTGGCCTTCAACTATCTATTTTATTTATTCATGTCTTCCTTTTTAAATTTTAATTTAGCAAAGCATTCTAGAAGCCAAAGCTTATTTCACTTGTCAGTCTGTGAGTTAGTCGGTCTGCCTTTGCCGATAACATGTTCCAATACATCACCATCACTGGAAATCTGAGTCTGAGACTCACTGCTGCTTCTTCCCTGACTTCATGAGAAAACATTTCCTTCCAGCAAACATGTCCTCCTTTGGAGAATTGCACTTGTGCATATTTGATGCCTCTTTTTTCAAAATGATATGATTTCAAAATGTGGATAGTATCTAAGGGATCCTTCCTCACCTGGATGAACCAGTTAACCATCTAGTATTTGCGAAACATTCATTAGAAATAACACATTTAGGTGCTGTGGGAAATTTTGGATGAAAAGCTCTACATTGTAAGTTTTGCTTTAATTCTGCTTACATTCTAGCTGTGGAAGAAAATACACATTCATTAAAGAATAACCGATAACACAAAGCAGTGGATACTTGCCAAATAAATGATAGTAATTACAAATACTATAAGACTGCAGAGGAGGGTGAAAGCCTAGGAGAGAGAATTTTTATTGAGTAAATTGGCCTGGAGGGATGGATAGGGTTCTAGGGGCAGAGAAGTTGGCGAAAGCATTCTAGATAGATACAAATTCTTAATGAGAGGATATCATGTACTAGGAGGGCTCAGAAACTGAGGTTTGAGTGAGGATGTGGTTATCTGGAAAACAAGCAGGATTTAAATGCTAAGGAGTCTTGGGGTCAAATTATAAAGGATGTTTCATGTCAGAGTATGATTAGAATAATTGGCAAATCATAGCTTTAATTGTAATGTTCTTAGAAGTGGAAGAGGCCTTAGAGATGATGTCAAATCTCACTTTTTAAAATGAGAAAATTAAAACCCAAGATAGATGTTTTATTTAAGTTTTTATCGATCTATGTTTTCTATTTCATTTACTTCCAAAAAGCTTTCTGAGATATTTCCAGTTTGCCCAACTCATTACAAGCAGAAAGATAATTTCAAAATAAGCTAAAAACTTCATGAAATGTTGAACAGAACTGTTGTAAACGCCAAAGGTATTTGGTTGGCCTAAAGTTTTCGGTATGCTTTATTAATCTCTTATCTTGATATAAGTTGCAAAAGATATCTTCTATTGAAGTACAGTCTAGTGATTCTGACTCAGGAAGACCCACAGGGCTACTGTGAGCACCCATGATTTTTGCCTGGGTTGGTCTAGGTGAATCCACCCACAACAATCATTTTATTTCTCCCCTATACCAGCCATCCTATAAGGTTCAATTCCTTTTCTACCTATTCTTTGAAGGCTTACTCATCTATTCTCCCGTTGAGTCACTCTTTTAAGTGTATAAATTGATAAGTTTTGATAAACGTACCATTTTTATTTTGATCAAAATAAAGAACATTTGCATCATCTCAACAAGTTCCCACACGTCCTACCTCAGTCTAATTTTTCTCTATTGCAAAGCAACCACTGTTCTGACTCCAATCACCATCGATTTACTTTGACTATTTTTAAATCCATATAAACAGATTCATAGATTGAATTGGAATCGTACAGTATATGCATTCTTTTGTGTTTGGCTTCTTTCACACAATATAATGTTTCTGAGATTCATTCCTTTTGTCATATTTATCAATAGTTCTTTCTTATTTACTTAGCTCTGTTTTACAACATTCAAAACCATGATCTGGTCGATTCTCATTCAGTGTCCTCTTTCCAAAAGGCCTGCTTCCTACCTGGAGATCTATGGGACTCATGGAATAGTTAATTGCTTCAGCATCTGTCTAGAAGTATTGGACATAAGTTTTATGATTCTTCAGGCCTCAGTGATGTTGTAGCCTTATGAAAAGACATCCTGACATTGATCATGACTCATAATTGGTGTAGATCTAATCGCATTGTAAATACTCTCACTCTCTAAGCCATACTCCTGGGACTTTCCCCCTTTTCCAGTACGATTATTGAGGCCTCGGCGTGTCTCTCAAGTTACAGAGCTTTGGAGCCACTGCTCCTGCTGGCATTGCACAGAGAAGTCCCATTTCACATACCGCATGGGACTGCTGGTTGTACCCGAGTCATAGGCACTTTCTGGAAATGGGAGATCCCAGGGCCATTATTCTACATAATTGACTGAGATGCTATGTCTATAAAAGACATTACTTATTAATATCTCCATCACTGGGTTTTAAATATTTGGAAAGCATCTAGTATACATGTAATACAGCCTAAACAAACAAAAGCATGTCTCGAATCTCCTAATCCCAAACTGAGTGTGGGTGGCAAGGAATGTTTGTTTTCATTTAATTGGCTTCCAGAGTTCTGCTTTCTTTATGAGGTAACCTTGACATTTCTGTTTCTGTTGGAAATAATTTACTGAGGAGGACATTAGAAGGGGAAGTGAAGGTTAGGTTCACAGAGGTTTTTATAATGCAAAAAAGAGGCCAAGCAGAACTCTGGGACAATATTCTAATTTGTGGAGAAAATACATCTGAGACATGGTTGTGGTGGTGTGTGTGTGTGTTGGGGGTGGAGGGGTGATTATTTTTAACTGAAGGCCAGACACAGTTCCTGACCTGGAGGGACTGAGTGCATGGGAGAGACACACATACAATAACAACACTTTGATTAAGGGCAGAGACAAAGATGTATATTTCCAAGAGAGTAGACTTGAAGAGATATCATGCAGTTAAATGTAGGAAAACAACAACAACAACAACAACAACAACACTTAATCCAACCCCTTTCTTAGTTTCTCTTTCCCTCCCCAGAGATAATCACTATTAAATATTAGTATACGTCCTTCTCATTCTCTTTCAATATAAATACATCTATGTAAATATAATTATATTTTTTGTCTATTTTCCAAAGTATCTATTTTATAGGATTTCTTTTTTCCACTGACCAATATGCCTTGGAGAACTTTCATGTAAGTACATATAAGTATAGTCAGGGATGAGATTCAAATTACCTAACAACCCCTGCGGTTGTACTGTCATTGTGTACATTTTGGCTTTGTGTAAATACGATTCTATCTCTTCTCATATTTCAAAAATTCTTCAACATTTCTGGTCCATTGATTATACTATTTATGTTTCCTGTGGAAGTGGGGATAGTCAGACAGACAGGTAGATAGATAACACAAATACATGTTTTTGGTAATTTCATGAAATATGAGAACAAGAGAAAGGGAGACACATATGCTCAGTACATTCACTTTCCATCTTTGTTTATTTCATCGAGTAAGTTTGTTTAAAAGTTATTTCATCCCACATATAACCAATAAATTCAAGCTATGCTAGAAGTTTTCTGTATAAGTTGAGGACCAGCCTAGGATCAAATACATAAGTGACAAATAATAGCCATGATTTAATGATACAATACCTAATTTTAAATGCTCATTCTATCTTAGCTTCTTTAAGTTTAATCTTTAGTAAGAAACTTCAGAAAGCCTTGCTATTCTTTTTGATTGTTTTTAAGAAAATCTCACGTTTTCAGAAACAAAAGCACCTGTTAATGGTTAACTGGCAAAATACTCTAATTCTATTATGACTTATTTATTCATTATACATTTACTTGCCACCTATTCTATATCTCCATACAAAGATCTGGGGATATGACAGTGAATAAGGCAGACATAACCCTTACATGGAATAGTTACAGTGGCGTGAACTTCTTCACATTTAAATCTGGAAGCTGGGGATTTTGCGATGCGATGCATTTGGTTTGCACATCTCAGCATATAAGGTGATGGCAGCATATCTTTAGGTGATTGCAAACTTTTGATAATCGTCAGTACAAAATGTTTTTATTAAAGATAGTCTGTGTTTTACTCATCTTGGTACCAACCAGAATATCCAGAATAGCACTGAGCACATGATAGATACTCAGGCAATATGTATTCCAAGAATGAGCTTTCTAATTAGTCAAACAAACTACAAATTCATTTTCATGACATTGTGTAAATTCATTTATTATCAATTTTGTGTGAAGCATTAGAAATCTGAATGAAATTTGATCCTTGCTTTCAAGGAGTTTGCAGTCTCATAGGGAGATCGATGGACATAGGTATATATTAGTTTCTTTGGACTGCCATAACAAATACCATACACTGGGTGGCTTAAACAACAGAAATCTTTATCTCAGTTCTGGAAACTAGAAGTCCAAGGTCAACGTGTTGCAAGAGTGGTTTCCTCTGAAGCCTCTCCTTGGTCTCTTTGGCATTTTGCCCTCTTGCTGCCTCTTCATATGATTGTTCCTCTGGTCATGTGTCCATCACTAGTATCTCTCTGTGTGCCCAAACTGCCTCTTCTTGTAAGGACACCAATTAGATTGGATTAGGACCCACCCTATAAATTCATTTTAACATAATTACCTATTTAAAGGCCATATCTCCAAATACAGTTGTGGTGGGGACAGGATTCAGCCTATAACAATGCTTATGTTACAAGAAGACTGATTAAATAGTAAGCTGAGAAGTTTTAGCAGAGCATAGATTGAACTAAATGGGCAGTGAGTTTTAGAAGACAGCAGCGCTTACTGGTGTTCAAAGCTCTTCAAGGCAGAGTCAGAACAAGAGTGTTACTACATTTTCCACGTAATCCCTAAAACCTACTTTGAACTACGTAGAACCTAGAGGAATTCCTTGTTCTAGTTTCTGAGTTATTATATTTTTCTCTTGATTTAAAGAGAAAAATGATCTTGTTTTTAATGTTTCACTTCTAGGAAGAGAGCCAGAGTTTAATTTACCTTTTCATTGGAATTTATGTTGTTTCTTTGAAGTTTCAATGCAGAAAATCACTTGACAGAGGTTCACTTAGTCATTAACATTCAGATACTAGAGTTCTGTTCACCATAATTGCACCAGAAGTGATTGAAGACTAGTACTTTGATCCCAACACTTTATTTATAGAAGTCTATTCCAAAAATTGTTCCGAGGTAGAAGGGAATAAAACATGAGGTGTCCTTCACCACTCAAATTAGAATTTAGATAGCTGAGCATAGTTTTAAACAGAATTAATAGACAGAATCAATCAATCAGTCAATCTTTGATTTATCACCCAACGATTTATTCGAATAAGTATTTGTTAAATTAAGGAACAGTAAGCCAATGAAGTATTTACTGAACACCTATTATTTGCCAAGATTATGCTGAGCTCTGTGGGGAATGCAAAAACTACATGAAAGGATCACTCCAACAAGAAATTTACAATTAAGGTGAGAGCTAAAACTACCAAACATAAGATGGAGAACAATTAAATGATTAAGTTCATGGTAGCAATAATAAATTGGATGGGCATAATCAAAGATTTAATGGAAGAAGCTGTATGCAAACGGAATCTTAGATGATGACTATAATTTGACTAGATAGGCAATAATGGGAAGGACATTCTAGGTGAGGGCAATGATATTACACAGCATGGAAGTAGAATGGAGCATGGGAAGTTGGTGAAACAGCAAGACCACTCAACTAAGTCAGACGGTACAAGTTGAAGAAGAGTGGTAAAAATCATTGAAAATATTGGCAGATGGCCTTAGACATCAGATTGAGAAGCTTTGACACGAAGCAATGAAATAAAAATATATACTACAGATCTCTTGAACATCTATTTCCAGGGAAATGACATGCTGAAATACTTGTCCAGGTTAGGTAAGACAAAAAGAGGCAAGAATATGATAGGGCAGCACGAGTTACAGCAATCTGGGCAAGTGGTAAAGAGGCCTGAAGGTTGGAGTGGGAATGGAGAGGAGATGAGATATTGTGAATGAAAAGTAGGATGATGTCATAGGAAGTTTTAGATCATTAAATATGAATAACTTGCAAAGTCATGATACCACTGACAGTGGGGATGAAGAGACTGGATCTCTTTGAGGGAAGAAGGCAATGAGTATAGTCTGATGATGATGGGGTGCAACTGACTATTCCAAGGGGAATAACCCATAGGCTCTTGGAGATAAAGAACTGGGGTATGGATAAGAGAACTGACTGGGAGATGTAAGTATTTCAAATAGGCTCTTCTGCAGGTAGCTATTGAATATGTTACTTTTTGATGGAATAGAATGCAGATATACATGGAAACACAATTTACATATTTTAGGATCAATGGAATAGCAATGTCAACCAAAGTCATGATAATGGAATGAGCCAAAGAAAGAAGAACAAAGAATCAGTTCATGAGAGGGACAATCAGAATAATAGTAGGAGAATCAAGAGAGTGAAATGTAATGAGAACCAGAGGAAGATAAAGTTTCACAGAAACAGGGAGTGGCTAGAGATGTGGGAGGGATGTGGGAAAGGAAAGTGAATCAATACTGTCAAATTCAGCACAGAGCCCAAGATAATGAAGAGCTATGACTAGATCATGTGACTTAAGTAGCACCCTGGTGACCTCCAAAAGAGTTGCTGTAATAGAGTAACAGAAACGGAACCCAGTGGCCAAAGGGTAAAGTTTAAGAATGAGACAAGAGAGAAAAGCTGATTCTTTTACGGAAGCCTTGACAGGTGGAACACACACCTGGCTATTGTCTCTGTGAGGAGACAGTTCCAGCTGGGACTGGCAGATGTGATCATCTAAGTTGGTAGTACCAAGAGTCTGAACATTCGGGATTCAGTCTCTGGAGAAGGACAAGCGACACCAATAACCCTAATGATAAAAACTGAACAAGTACTGCTTTGCCTTTTACAAAGTAATTTGAGGACTCCAGGAAATAAGTATAATTGTTTCTATGTAATAAGTTTCATTGAAGAACAAGCAGTAGGAACAATTAGCAAATCACAATATGAGTCCATGCTTCTCTAGTACAATCTACTGTTTCTTGTGCGGCCACTGCCTTGATTAAGACGCTGGGGGTGCCCCTGAGTAGTATGAAAGTTGACACTTAAAATCAACCCATGCCGTTTCACTTAAATTATTAAATTAAGGTTAACAGATTAGTTCCCACTCAGATAAGGTGGTTGTGGCTATTAAGTGTTGACTGAAAAATAAGATCAACTCGGTGTTCCATCACCAAAAAAGGATTTATTTGGGAAAAAAGAAAGGGTTGTAACCCAGTGTATGCAGATGTGGCAAGCCACATGCATACTGTGGCCTGTGTGCCAAGATGGAGGGGTACCTATATAAGGGAAAAGGAAGTTAGAACCATGGAGCTTTATTATAAACATAGAGTTCTCTCGTGTGGGTTCTCGTGATTAGACGGAGTGTGAGAACTTCAGTAAGCCCTAGCTCCTCCCACAGACCCTCCCGACTGATTATGTTTGCTTAAAGTTCCAATTTATCTTTATCATAAGCGTGCCAGGCTAAGATTCTGTGGCTTATCAGGGAAGGATACCTCTTGATTAGCAACTTTTGACCTGGACATTATGGGGTCGAGGTGGGGAGTGTGGTAGCATCAATGCTTCCTGTCTTCCTACTAAATGACTATCTCTCACAATAGAAGATTCGTGAAAACCCCAGCACTTTAAAATTTGTCCTTTATTTTTCCTAAATGTTGAGTTGAGGCAAAAACCTATGTTATAAATGCAAAGCAGTCTCATGATAGAGAACAGCAACTGAATATGCAAGAGTCTAGAAGTGAAATTGGGAATGCACAGGAAGTAACGTGAGGGCGGGTTAGAGAGACGATGTAGGAGGGAGAGAAAGAGGGACGGACAGATCACTGCAAAGGGGCAGAAATAGAAAGGGAAACAGTAAGACGGGTCTCCATTCTCTTCCCACTTTTTTCTTCCCCAAGTCTTCCTTTTCTATTCTCCATCTGGACTTGGCAGCCTGGCGTCCCTAAGATATGCCAAACCATCTTCCAGTGACCCATAAGGACTCCCTGTCTCAGAGGACATCAAAGTCACAGGACAACTGCATTAAGAAGAAATCCTATAGTCAGTGACTAAAATCTGCTTGAATCTTCAACGTCTAAAACTTGTACCTTTCATAGATGACAAATAATTAAATCACATGTGTGGTCCCTTAGGCTAACCTGGGCTTTTTACTCAAAACCAGTCCAGAATCTCCATTTAAATTCCAGTTATGGTCCTTGAAAATGTCTGTGCTCCACAGTTCCAACTGTAGATGCTATGAAATATTTATTTAACCTTCAAGCTAGGACTTTGCAGCAAATTGACTAGTTTTGACTGTACTAAAAGCTTATGCTAGTCATCTGTGGCCTTTTAGTTTAATTCATTGTCACAAAAGCAATTCAGGCCAGGAATGCAACAAATTCTAAACCACTGCTTGTCTTGGTATCTTAATGTAAATTATTTATATGTTTTCATCCCGGAGACAGTGAGAAGAATAGAATGAATCAGCAATTTTCTTTGCAAAGCTGTGCAGAGAATAAAAAGCATCAGCATGGAAGGGGCGAGACAGAAAGGCATATATTCTTTATAGTACTTAATTTAAAACCACAAATTGACCTACCCACTTCTGGTACTTCATTTTAAAATGGCCAGACCACAGTCGAGGAATTAGGTATCCTAATTAGCTGGTAGCTTCATTCTTCTGTTGCTACAAGAAAGGAAACGATGCCCTGAGTGGCATCAGAACAAGGCGTGCCTTGCAAATGGCTGCTTCCTGAATAGAGCCTCCTGCATTTCATGGGTGGCTTTGCCTCCTGTGTAAATCTTTAATATCTCTTGGACCCAGTCCCCTTAACTGTATGTCATCCACCAGGCCAAATGAGAGTAGGAGAACACAATGGAACTAAAACCGTCTAGTAAGTTTCAGGAAAAATAAAGGCTTCATTATGGATAACTGGGGTCTGGTTTTTTCGCATAAGAGAACCTTATTCTGGGGCTATAATGAAAAAGTTTTCTGAGATCCTGAAGCTGGATTCATTGAAGGCCTTCTCAGGGTGCCATGAGGAAAATCTTCAGATAAAGACAGGGCAAGGCAAAGTGTCCACCTTCGCCTAATAGGAGTCCAGGAACATACATCCTTTTCAGGAAATAGAGAACAAGTGATAATAGCTTTCAAAGAGAGGCTCTTCTCATACTACTGTGAGCATGTTCTGCAAGAAGTCTGGTCTTTATCCATAGAGGTGATTGTGATCACAAGTTACTTTGGAAATGCAGGCAAGAGCCTTGAGAGCAGCCACAGAAGTGGCAAGTGAAGACTTTCTTTTTTTTGTCAGATGACATTTGTTCACGAGTTCTTTCACTGACTCATTCAACAAACCTCCTTCATAGGCCTCCTGTCACACAGGAGGATGCATTCTCCTGTGAGATGCAAAGAAGATTCAGGAGATATGGCCTCTGCTCTCTGTGAGCCCATGGCCCAGTGAGACAGACTCGCCAGTGAGAGGGGCTTCTCAAACACTGGTTAGGTGCACATGACACACACAGGTGCCAGGGCAACCACCTGGCAGAGCCAGCTGAAGAGCCAAGAGGACTTCCCAGTGGAAGGATACCGGACATAAATCTTGATTTTAATGTGATTTCATGTTTTTCTTTTGAGTTCTCAAAATGATACCTTCATTATCAAAATCTTGGATACAGAATAGCCTAATCAAAGGTTAAAAATCACTTGCACATAGACAAAGAATCTCATTTGGTATAAATCCTTGTATTCCTGCGTGTGTCTACACATGTATGTCATACTCTACATGTTGATTTACGTCTTAAAGCCAGAGAGACTAAGTGACACAAGCTGAGCTGGAAGATAGGGGCACTGGGGACAATCTGCTGTGTAACCATAGATCAGTCATTTAACCAACTGGGCCTCAGTCCCCTCCTTTCTACAATTCAAGTGAGTGGACTCTCTCTCTAAGCTCCCCTGCCAGTTCTCTGAGTTTTAGATCCCCATGCTCAAGGATGATCTGTTTAAAAGTCACATTGTCCAGGTAAAATGGAATTTATAACTCGGTACCCATCTATGACATACTTAAAACACACAGAAATTATGTATAAAAAGATGACTGAGATTATGCTTTATTTAACTGTTTCTCTTAGACTTAAGAATCCTCCGTAAATAGCAACCTGGGACAAGTGCCATTTAATGTAGTTATGAACTACTGCTACGTACAGATAGGTGAGTTCGCTTCTGAGGCAGAGCCCCTCTGAATTGCGCTGTGAACGGAAGCCACTGTCACAGAGCAACCCTCTGCTTCTTCCTGACAACCTCCGCCCGCTGCAGTGTTTCTGCTGCATGTCATTAGCATTTGATATCAGATCTTCTGCAGACTGGGTCTCACACACAGCAGTGGCCACTTCGAAATTTTAATTTGTTAAGAAGAATTGACTTTGGCTTGAAGAAGGGGATGGATCTGGAGCTATTAGTTAATCGCATAAACCAGGGTCACCATCTGTGCCCAGTGTCTTGTTCTCAGCAAACAAGAAGTAATGAAAACAAGGGTGAGTGTTCGTGGGCACATTTCTGTTTGTCCTTTGCTTCAAACCGTGTGGGTATGAGGATAGATAAAGGGACACAAGTTCAGGGCACATGGGAGTGCAGTGCAGGCTTGCATCTGGCCTTCTGCACTAGGTTCCTACCAGGTTAAACTTGATGATCAATAAACTCCCTTCTATTTTCAATACTTAGAAAGCAGAATTGATAAAAGAGCCTTTGATGTTAACAAGCCTGGGTCTACACGGTATGAAGTCAAGTAAATCTAGGTAATTTGATTAGTGGCCATGAATCGCTTAAAAAACACAGTATACAGTCTCCTGAATTTTGGGAGAAACTGAACATTCAGCTGTAGCTGCCTGTGGTTTATTCATCTGCTCCAGTGATGCTGCAGAAAAGCTCTTTAAAACGTTGGCCACTTGCAAATGCAGATGGTTTTCCTATTCACTCAGCTGAATCTAGAAACCCCAGCAGGGGACTCTAGTCTCCATCAAATATGTCATTCTTGGCAATTAATCTCACCAAACAATGTTGTTTTTTTTCCTTAGGCCTAATGGGATTCACTGTCTTTCACAAACGTTGTTGTTTTTTGTTTTGTTTTTTTTTAAGGAGGACGGCCCTCTTTTACTATGGGCAGCTATAGGCCTAATTTATTATGCTGGTATTAATTTGATCATCTCACTAACAATTTTTTAAAAGAAACCCAGATGCTCCTTACAGCCTTTTGAATATGTATGATTTAAAGATTAATTATGTTAATCTAGGCCAACTGGTCACCTCCCCACATTCGAGTAACTGTTATATGGGCCTAACGGGAAATTGGTTATTCGATTATTTCTTTGTAGAAGTGAAAGGAAAGGAGACAGAGCCTGATGGATATGCAGGGCTCTCTAGAGAAGATATGCTATGGACTGAAAGCATTTAGAGTCCGTGAAGTTAGGGAGCCTTCTGTGAAAACCCATCGGGTTGTTTTCTTACCCAGGCAGTCACAAGCCATTTTGTTCTGAACATGGTAAATTGCAGCCCCTAATGGGATGAGCCACTGCCTGTCTTGCACTGGCCAATTTAATTTTAAACACAGGTCACCATCTGTGCCCATTGCCTCTGATCCAGAGATGAGTTTCTTTATTGCGGAGCTAATATTTTTCCTTTTACATTTCTGACCATCTTAAGTGAAGGTAATTAAACATCTGAAGTGATGGGGTGTCATTCTCAGGCCATCAATATCTTCAGGCTGACTTAGGCTAATGGCCTTGAACAAATCGATTAACTCCATCATTCTGAAGTACAGCCTTCCTTAGCTTACTTGCAAAGTTCTCCCGGAAACTTAGTTTGCCAGGCGAATTGACTGCCCTCTCAGGTTGAGTCACTTGACTTCATCAGGGTCCCTGAAGACATTCTGTGCGGAAGACATCCAGGGACATCCACAATGCCTACTGCAGCTACCTCTAACTCACATCATCTTGCTGCTTGTCGATGTGCCTTGAATGCCTGCTTCTGGATGGCAGATGAAAGTTAGCTGGACACCTAAACCTTTGAAAAGTCTGTTCATAATAGAATATCCACAGGAGGCAGTAGCAGAAATTCCTAGCTTTTCAGATCATAAGGTAAATCTGCATTGCCCAGATTTACCTTATGATCTGAAAAGCTAGGAATTTCTAGCTTTTCAAGGGTTAGGGCATATGTCCTAGCAATATAGGAATTTCTAGCTTTTCAGAGGTTAGGGGATATTTCTAGCTTTTTAGGGGTTAGGGGATATGTCCTAGCAATATAATTCTTTATTGGAGTAGAGAATGTTAATAAGCCAAAGAGACAGAGGTAGGTATTGGGCATGGGGCTTGGGCAGAGGTCAGAGGCCAGCAGCGTGGAGTCCTAGTTTGCTCGGCTTTAGATCAACCAGTGAATTAAGGACTAGAGGTGGAATTGAGGGCTAGAACCTATATTTTTCAAATAAGCTTTATTTTTAGAGCAGTTGTGGGTTCACAGCAAAACTAAGAAGGTACAGAGCTTTCTCATATACTACCTACCCCCACACATGCACAGCCTTCCTCTCCAAAGTGCTACATTTGTTAAAATTGATAAACTTACACCGACACGTACTTTACATGAGGGCTCACTCTTGACGTTTTACATTCTATGGCTTTAGATAAATATATAATGACAAGTATCTGCCATTATAGTATCACATAGAATATTTTCACTGCCCTGTCTTTTCATGACTCAGTGGCTTACTTCTTATTAGCTCCGAATAAGATTCCACTGTCTGAGGTTACCACAGTTTCTTTATCCATTCACCTACTGAAGGATGTCTTGGTTACTTCTAAGTGTTGCAGTTATGAGTAAAGCTGCTGTATAAACAACTGTGTGCAGGTTTTGTATGGAGGTAGGTTTTCAGCTCCTTGGAGAGCTCGTATTTCTTGACTCTCAATTGAGTTCTCTTTTCATACTGACCTAGATTTCCTCTTCCGTCATTTCCAATGGAATCCCATGACTTACAATTTCTCTCCCTTCTGGGTCTACAACATCTTAAAATCAATAGATGTTGAGGGTTGGAGGAAAACTTTTAATCATCTATTCTAGATCCTTTATTTTACAGAAATGAAAACCAGGACAGAAAGATGAAAATGTTTGCCCAGAGGTCAGAGCTGGATACTAGGCCTCTGACTCTAGGGCTAATGTGCTCCCAGCCCTTTGTGAAAGAGGTAGCAGAGTCTTCTCTCCTGGGGGTTTTAACAAACTACAGTAACCTGTGTGGGATGGTGTAAATGTGATCCTGTATGAAACTAAGGGAAGGGCCAAGTCTAGAGGATCTCACCTGATAGAGGCAATTTTCGTGGTTGCCTCTTCCTGGATGTTGTGATAGTATCTCATGTTATTCTTTTGGAGGCAGATAGAACAAAGACTTTGGTCTTTTTTAATGAATGAGGATTCTGGGTCATAGAAAGTGACACAGCAGAGGGAAGGCCAGAGTCTTCTGCCCCCTGGTGCAATAAATGGGGCAAGACTTGCTTCTTTCTAACAGGAGGGAGGAAGAATCTTGCTGCCTGTAAGCTGCTATAAGCTAAAGCATGCTCTCTATACGTTCGCTGGAAGGGGACATTTTCCACAGAGGAATCACAGCTCTGTAGGACCCCTACCCTCCCACACCTGCCAGCTCACTGGATAAACATGTTGTATATGTTGGTATCCAAGAACCTAACCCATGGTACTGAAATTATTTGTTTATAGATTTTCTCTTAATTAGACTGTAAGGTCTATAAGGACAAAGCCACAAGACAATTTGTCAGTAAATATATGCTGAAGGGCATATGTATATAATCTAGAAACTACTTTTTTGAAAAGTGCTGACTACTAGAGAATTGGAATAAAAATGCGGTTATTTTTATGACTTGTATCTGCCAATTCTGGCTCTTTTGCTTGGGTCATTACAGCTATTTCCTCCAGAATGTCTAAGCTATTCTAATAAATGGTTTGACTGCACTTGGTCCTGAGGCTTTTCACCATAAGTAGTTTTATAGATCATATAACAAAAAGGGAGGAAGTCACTAAAAGCACCAGTAGTTACTCTGAAGAAAAGATTCAGTATAAAAATAAGATTCTTAGTAAAAATAAAGTTATTCTGCTGAGTGTCTCAGTGCTGTCAGGTTGTAGAAATAAAAAGCATTAGAGTTACTACAATGCTACTTCTAGTCACCATGAATAACAGAATATTAATTAGGGTGAATAGAAAGAGATTAAAGTGGAGAGAGGACCATCTATGAGAAGGTAATAAAGCAAGAGGAGAGATAAGAGAGGAAGACAAGGAAAAGATGATAAAGTTGCAATGATTCGCTGAATGAGTCAGCTATTTGTCTGAGCATTCTCACTGATGCTATTGCACATAATCCTGTATCTCCAGGATTTCTGCTTATCAGTACAGCTGAGCTCAGTACAGATGCACTGCTAGAAGTGTGTGTGTGTGTGTGTTTACCACATGTGTTCAGAGGTATCAGGAGAATCATAACAGCAAATCGATGAGCTTTACATATTAGAAGTTCAATCCTTTGAATCGACTCATTTCTTCCAATGAATCCTCTCTTTATGATTGATAGGTAGTTAATTCCTGTCAGCTAATGCATATATTCCCCCATGCTCTGAGAAAATGAAGAGGTACTCTCTGAGGAAAGACATAACATTAGCTCTTTCATGATTATATGCAGAGGGAAGACGGAAATAAGATGCCGGGCTTGTGAAAAGTGGTAAAGGGAAAAACACAAAGAGCATTGAATTAGTCAGAAGACTTTTAGCCCACCCTCTGTTTTTGGCTGACTATATGAACCTGGGCACTAAATGTTCTTTAATATCCATGCTAAATACATTAGCTTAGAGCAACAATGCATTTCTTCTCATGAATTTTGATCTAAAATTCTCTAATAGTATTTCTTCATTTCTTCATTTGGTCTTTGATCCAACAAATATTTATGCAATGCCTATTATATACCAGACCTTATAAAATCACCACACTGTAACCTCCCCAAATTCAGGTTCATCTTCATATTTTCTGCTATCTAATCCACCATCATTGGGTGCTCAGTAATTATTTGTTGGATGGATCTGAACGGCGTTTTCAGCCAAAGCCAAGCTTAGATACACTGTTTCAGCGCTGTGACACTTTGCTATGCTAGAAACAGCACAACTCTTAGAGCCAGATGGGTGAGAGTTCAAATCTGTCATGTACCAGTTTAGTGACTTTGGGCAAGTGCCTTAATTTCAGGGTGCTTCCATCTTTGCCATTGTAAAATGGAAATGCTAATTCCTATCTCATAGGGTGGTTGCTAGGGTTACATAAGAATTTCCGTGTAAGACAATTCTCAAAGTGACTGAAACATAGTAAGCTCTTAGTAAGTGGTGATTATTTTCTTATAAATTCATCAAGGTTTCTGGAGTTCTGCTTTATAACTGTTGCATTTATCTTGCAACTCTCCTCTGAACTAATGCTGCTCTGGTGTTCTGAAGGGTTAGCACAATTCTTAGATGCTAATTCAATGGGAAAATATGCCTCAGAAGTTTCATTGGTAGGGTACCATGAAAATACATCATGGTGCAATGGAAGTGCACTAACCTGGGAGCCGGGTGACTGGATCGAATCCCAGATCTGCCACTGCTAGCACGTTATTATTAGCATGTTACTGAAAACTCTCTCAAACTCAATGTAATTCTCTGTAAATACTGGAATGAAACTCAGTCTCCAGCATTCATTACTCACTTTTCATTCAACAAATATTTGTTGAGAGTCTTTCTGAGTGTCAGGCATTTGGAATGCAGACAAGTCGAGATGGTGACTGTGTCTTTTGACTTCATCACCTAGGGATATGGTAAGGATCGAAACAAACCAGATGTTACATGATAAACACCTGGCACAAGCTCTGTGTCTGATAAATACCCACTGAGTACCATCTGCTGAATGGAGGGGTCTTTCAGGTCAATACATCACTCATTTTCCCCTGACACCTTAATTCCAGGAGGTGAACTTAACATGCTTCCTATCATGCCTCAGAAAGAAGAGGCAGCACAGGATAAAGACTCCACTTTTTGTCTATTCTAGTTAGCCTCTTTGATTTCAAGTCACTCAAGTGATCTCATAATTCATATGATAGGAAAATTCCATGGAAACCCAAGAAACTTAGCTTAGTTAAGTAAGGTCAGGAATCACAGCAAGTCTGGGATGCAGGAAAAACAGAAGCTACAGAGCTGGACCTTTGAATCTTTCTCCCCAGGGTGGGGTGGTGGGACGGGTTACCTTTCAGGCAGCATGCAGTGAAAGAGCCTGGGGACCAGTCACTACAGTTGAGTCCAAACATGGGGGACACCAGAACACTAACTTGCTCCGTAGGTGTGGGGGTGGAGTGAGGGGCTAGGGGGTAAGTACAGTGTCAAGTACAATGCTGATCTTTTAAAACATAATGATCGTATTAGTAAATCGTATTAGTTAGTATTGTGTAGGCACCCTTGGTAATTTCCAACTTCCTTAACAAAAATCAAATCCTTATCCTACAAGTTTGCAAATGCAGAGGAACTCCATGTGGAGTGCAAATGACAGAGCCCCTATCCCTGTCACCTGAGTTTTACTTGCCCTAGGGGGCTTTCTCACTAATTGCCAATTTCGAAAGATTGATGCAAACCTCATGCATTCCATATAAATGTAACATACTGACAAGAGATGCAATAAATATTTATTTGTTCAATCAATTAAATTTCAGGGATAAAGCAGAGGATGTTTATGTGAGTCCAAAAATGTCTGGCAATTCTGGTTTTTATTGACCTTAGGGAACCCCGTAAATTAGTACCTCAGCTCTCATATTCAACTGGCCATATTCATCACCTTCATTTGACACAAAATCCTTTATCTCTGGAGACAGGACAACATTTCAATTGCTCTGTCAACATCAATCTTTCTACTTTGAGTGTTTTGAGCCTGAAGTGAGAATTCTTGGGGACACATTTAAATTCAGAAGAAACAGGATTTGAAGGTTATTCATATTTCACATCATAGAACTTAATTCAAACCCTATTAAAAGTCCATAATTGGATGCTTTAAGTGGGAAATAAGTATCTTTGTTTAACTTTTTTTTTTTTTTTTGGAGAAAAAATTAGTCAATATACAGTCATAATATCCTTAAGTTTTGTATCGCTTTTCTTTCCCACGGCTCCTTATAGCATCTCATTTCCTCCTGTGGAATCTTTTTATTAGAAGCATTTTTCTAGAATGGCATATCAGTGCACTTTAAATTTCTTTATAATGTTTAAACTCCCATTCTTATGATGCTATTATTCAAATACATTGTAGATTCATTCCTTATCTGTCCTTATTTTTTCTTCGAATATCCAATTCCCATGGGTTCCTCCAATGGAATCTCTAATTCTTTCTGAAATGTTTATCTTCAGGTCATCTTCTTATTTGTGCTCTAAAGCAAGAGGTCTTTTGTCACATTCGGCTTCTAAGTCATTTGTATCTGATTTAAAATACCTTTTGAACCCACTCTCTTTCTTGATTCTGCAGTAGAAACATTTGCCTCTCCCAGCTCAGTATGGACATTGAGTCCTTGATACTTCTCCTACCTCAAAATTACATTCTTTTTTTAATGAGTCCCTTCCTTACCTGCAACAGAATCTTCAAATAGAAAAGTCAACTGTTAAATAACAGAAAATACTGAGTAAGAAGTTAGAAGACCGGCATTCACTCTCCCACTGCCACTTGTAAGCTGTGAGAACTTTCACAAGTTATGTAACCTCTCTGAACCCAAATTTCTTCATCTGTAACAGAGGAGTGAAGATTCATCCTTCCAGGTGGTTGGATTTTTAAAAGGTTACTTTATCAAAGCACCTAAATGTGATTCTGGGGGCGTAGTAGGTGGTCAAAAGTGAACTGATGTTGAACACATACTCGGTCAAATTTTAGGACTCACGCATTTCACGTCTAGACTGCTGTAATAATTTTCTAACTGACTGGGATTCTTACCCTCTTTAATCAATCCTGCATTGCAGTGCCAGATTAATCACCTAAAAGCATCATTTTTTTCATGTCACCCTCTTGACTTATATCAGTAAAGAACGAAAGTCCTCATTCTGACATTTGGAGTTCTTTGCGACCTAGTGACAATACAGAATCTGTCCTTGGACCCAGTCAGTCTCTGCACCATCCCTGCCTTTCTGCATCCCACTCACCCGTTAGCCTCCTCTGTTGACACCAGTCTTTTCCTGTCCAACATTGACATTCCTCCCCTAGTCCCTCAAGATGACGGTCCCCCAAGGGGCTCTGACCTGCTCTTCCCTCCTCCTGACACCTCAGGAGAATTAACCATCTCAGCCATGCCAGGGGTGCTTTGCGACCTTCCCTTTTTCTCTCCCAAACTTTTCTTTCTCTTTCTCAACCCGGAAGTCCTCCTTATTGAGTCTGGGGGTTCAGGAAAGCTTCATCAGTGCTCATCACGGTCGAGAGGGCCCTGAAGTTTCTATCTTTGTTCACAGAGGAAAATGAAGTTAATGGCTATGCCTGCATGGCTAATGTCCATTCCAGCAGAACACCTGGCACATAGAAAATGCTCAAAGACATTGTATGAATGAATGAATGAATGAATGAATGAATGAATGGGATAAAATTGGAATAGGAAAAATCAGTACTCTCATAGTAAACAAATAATATGTGAATCATAATATCTGAGGATAGCAATGAGGAGTCACTTTATACATTGTTCTCTTTTTCTGGAATATCCTCCCTCCAGCCTGCCTGAGGAAAGGCCTTCTGTCCTTCAGGGACCATCTCAAATGCTAGATTTAAAAAATCTCCTTCTGTTGGCTAAAATCTCCTTGACATCTCATAGTACATTACTTTCCCCTGGCACTGACTCTCTTCTACCTCAAAGTCTAGTTATTTGTGTGGAGACAGACTTGCACATGAAGTAGACTCTGGAGTCAAATCTGGTACCAGGCTGCTGTTGTTTGAATCCTGATATGGCATTTACTAGCTGTGTGACCTCGAGCAAATTACTTAACTTCTCTGTGTTTTATTTATCTCATCTGCAAAGTGGGAATAATACTAGTACCGATTTTATGAGGTTATTGTGAGGATTTAAGGAGTTACTATATAGTGAATTAATATCATCCTCATGACAGGTCCTGCCACATGGTCCGCATGCTATGTAAGTGTCAGCCTCACCGTGGACCTGGCAGACTGAGATGGCAGGGGTAACATCTTACTCAGATGAATGTCTCCTTCAGGTCTGACCACAGGGCTACAGACAGAATTAAAGCCCACAAAATTTGATTGCCCCTCTTAATTATATTTAGGCTTTAAGCAAACAAGTGGCTTTTGTCGCAGGGCCTGGAACCTGAGTCGCTTTTGGTCAGAGAGTTCCTAGCCCCTCTTCTGGAAGCTAAGCTTGCTGCTCCTCTCAGAGTGGAGGGGCAGACAGCTCTCCATCAGCCAAGCTCTCACCCAGGGATGCACATGCTCCAGCCCAGCTACTGCAAACTCTCACAATGTTGCCCCATGCTTGCCGCCTCCACACTGTCTGTACCTTAACCGCCTTCTGCACCAAATTTTCTCCTGTTCCCAATATGCCAGGCCTTCATGCTTTTCACCTTAAAGATGCTCTTTCCTCTGCCTGGGATTCTCAACATCTTCCCTCTTACCTACTCTATGTCTATGAAGCATATATTCTCATACAATATTTATAACACAGAATGCAGTGCATATTCACATTCGGCTTCTGTTACGGATTAATACATCTTGTAGGTGATCCTGCATCAGGGAATATTAAAGCTGCCTCGTTGTTTTCAATGCTTACATAATAGTTCATTGTTTAAATAGACCATCATTTATTTAACTGATTCCCTACTCAGGGAGAGAAAATTGTTTCCAGTCTTTTGTCTTTTAAAATAGAAAGGCCTTTGCAAGAACAGTACCTTAAATCCCTAACACTTTGCTGTGAACAGGTTTATCACCTGTTTCTAAGGCAGCAGGTAAGTTGAGAGTGAGCAGGACGAGGGTTATCCCAAGGTAATGGGATGTACAGCCCAGGCCTCTCCTCTCTCAGAGTCTTAGTATTCACCGTGGATGTGACCATACCAGCACCTGGCGGTCACTCGCGCAGCACATACAGCCCTTTTCAAAGGTTCTTGAAGGTTAAAAGGAACTTAAGTACACAGGTGGAAATATGGGAAGTATTTTCCCCTCTAAATAAAACTGAGTGTTTATTAGATCGATCAGGCCGGATCTAAGAAATCTGAGAAATATAACCTAAAAACACCATCTTTCGGCCCTGCACAGATTGTGGCGCCTGAGGCTGAGCCACTCCTGGAGCCCCTGCAGAAAACCTGCTCTGGGTCTGGTGGTGCCAGACTCTTCCAGGAAAAGCTGAGGATGGAGCTCGGCTGGAAGGAATGAATGCTGGGCCTTTAACAGGGCGTGCCAGCCGGCCTGCTGCAGTCTCCGCTGCAGCTCTGGAGAGCAGCAGCCCCAGGCTGGGCCAATGCTGTTCCAATGCCTAGACTGAGCCCGGTGCCCAGAGGTGACACCCCTTACAGACAGCAACCAGCAGGTCTACCCCTGAGCCACTTAATTTGGGTTATGCCATGAGCCATAAACAGGTGAGAAACAGCAGAAACTGCTTTTTAAAAACAAGGCTCTGGACATTAAACAATTAATTAGAGGCAAAGTCCTAATGGGAAACAACTAATTCTAAAACTTAGGTCAGAGATGCTTTCAGATATACATAGCATTGTGCTCTGACAGAATTTGCAAGCTTAAGCCCTAAATGCAAATGGCTTGCTTTATATTGATTTTTTTTCACACTTCGGGAAGATTTCCTGCTCTGATACAGCTGTCTTGTGAGGGTTTACTTAATCTTTTTATAGCAAAAACTTCACTCATTTAAAGAATGTGACTCTTAACAAGATTATAAGACAAGGAATCTTCTAGAAACAGAATCTTGTTCATAACATTGTAGCCATGTTTGCTATAGTTTCTAGGACAAATTGTGTGTTCTTGGAGGATTTCCTCGTATCCTTACTTGATTAGTCTTCCTTACACTCTTTATATATGACTTCTCCCTTTTTAAAGAGCCTGCCGTTACATAAAGATATATAGAACACAGCACCAGTGAAGTGCCTTTCCTTATGTCTTTAAACTTCCCACACCTCCCAGCTCTAACAAAGGTGACAAAGGCTGCTATAAATTACTTTACTGCATATTGTATGCAGAAAGAAATGTCCAAAAAAGGGAACACAAGATATCAATATGTCCCTGTTCTGGTGGCTCTTAAGTTCGCTTGCCAAGTAATCACAATAGAAGAGCTGAATGTTCCAGTCCATTCCAGGAGGCACTAACATATATTTCCCTCCCACTTATTTCTTTATGACAGAAGCAAAACATTAGACAGAAAGGGAAGAAGTGAGGCTCCCACAAACTTTTGTGTCATTGGGGCATTCGTCTCCAGAGGATTTATTCTGTGAATGGCTAGAGTTCCCTAAGAATAAGAAGCAAAAGACTGAGAGGACTTAATATATTTGCTCATATTTGTAATATTTGCACAAACATCGTCAATGCCTCCTTTTCATCTTCGATTTACTACTTGGAGGCTCCTGCCACCTTGTGGTCAAACCATGCTATGACCAAGCCCAAAGCAGGGAGTTGGCTGTGTAACCTGGTTGGACTTCTCACTTGGACCAAAGCGATTCAAAGGGCTATTGCTATCTTCCTTCACCGACTTCATATACCGAGGTGGTGGAAGAGTGTGGTGTGATTGAGCGTGTTTTCTCCAAGTCTGTTGAGGAAAGACTATTGATTCGTAGTAAAAGATATAGAAAGGGTGCTCAGCTTATCAAGAAAACTAGATGCAGGTTTTGTCTTGAGCATTAACCAGGTGTTGAGATGTTTAACTAACCAATCTCAGTGTGTGTATTTAATAGAGAGATAATGTCTGCTCTTCTATACTGGGCTGAAAAGAAAATATTGGTGGGCTCGTATAGGCTGCTGTATCATAGTTTACTGCCTATTACACCTTGAGAGAGAAATGTGCAGAAAGGAAAGAAAGATATTAAGATCCTGGTGGGTACGATGCTATTGTAGACACACAAGTTGAATAGCTTACAAGAGTCATGGTCTATTTAAACTTGGAGACAATTTAGACTATCATAATTTAATTATCTACAACTTCACAGGATCAATAGTGATTATTATGATATATATCAAAGAATGTATCATGCAAAATATAATTAAATTATGACAGTAAAAGAAACAAATACCAAAAGTAAAAATTTTCCATTTATTATCTGTTGTCTTTGGAGATAAGGTTGTCTTGTTTGTTTATTTTATAGTATCTCCTGAACCAGAGATATGGTCTCGTGCAATAACCTTTCTACCTCACCTCTCTCAAATTACCAAGGATTTCTGATGCGGTTGTAGACTGGCAAATAGGAAAGAGACCAACATTTGAGCGCATTCTATATGCTGTACATTGGGTGGGTGTTTTCAGATACATCTTCTGCATCCCAAAACCCTGATGAGACAGGGGCTGTCATCCTTGTTTTTAAAGAGAGGAAATAGAGACTCGGAGAGGTTAAGCGATTCAATCAGTTTAACAGCTAACGAGTGAAAAAGCTGGGATTTGAACTATAGACCAGGTGGCAGATGGGAAAAGATGTAAGTATGGGACTTCAGCTGTCGTACAATGATCAGTCAGACTCAATATGGAGTATTCATTCAATATGAGAATTTAAAAAACACCTGGCATGTAAATGCTCAGAAAATACAACTCACTTCCCCGAAGTATGTATAAGAATGCCACATACTGATCAGATGTGCTTAGTTAGGCTGGGAGAAACCATGGCTACAATAGGCTGCTAATATCTCCCTCTGAACCTGGTTAGAGTTGCCCCATCTCTGAATTTGGGATGATGAACCCTTTAGATGTAAGTTCAAGGGGGACTGGACTTCACCAGCCCTTGAAGGTGTGCTGACACCCAGAACTGCCACAGAGGGTGGGGATACTTCATTTTGAATATTCTGAGATTTCGCAGGCATTAAGTATAGTGGGTAGTCAGAAACTAGAGCAGCGCAGCTACTGCCTCTTGCCCCAGCCTTAAGATACCACGTTCTCAAACACCGCTCACTCATCTTGACCAAAATGCACACCCTGGCCCATGGGAAGGAGTGTAAACCTGAACTGAAAAATGCAAAACTGGCGTAGGGGATGCAGTTAGCATTAATATATCGGCTAGGTGGAAACCCAGAGGAAAGAAAGAGCAATTAGGGGGATCGTTTTATAAACTATATAACTGTCTAACCAATATACTGTATGTTTGAAACTAATTAAAATAAATAAGTAAAAAAAATTTTTTAATGCAAAACTGCCTGGGAAGAGAGACACAAATATAGTATGTCTAGCATTCACTGAGGCCTCTGTCTGGGGAGTTGGGAGGGACTCTACATCCACAGTCCCTTGAATTTCATTTTAATATGCAGCTCAGGTAAATGATAATTGGAATCTATTATCATTATACAGGATGACACTGTTGTAGGGCATGAATGAATCAGGTTATCTGAGAAAGCTTCCACCAAATCTGTAGTGATTAGAGACAGAGCGCGGAGGAGGGAATGGGGCAGAGGTGGGAGGCCTCATCAAACTCAGGACTCCTTGGCTGTTGCCAAAATCAATTTCCCATTTCTTACTTTTCCCCTTCCTCCCTGCAGGGGTGGTGATGGGGGGCCAGAGAGAGTGGTCCAGTCTCAACTGCGAGCTCTGAGTAACTGAGGAAAGGGAGATTGGGCCCATCTGGCTCAGCCAGGGTGGCCACAGCGCAGCTGCTGCTGCCATAGCAACGCTCCTTCACTGCGGCTTTGAATTTAAGGCTGAAAGGGGCTAAGATTGAATCATGATGCGCCCAGGTTCCAGTGTAGCAAGAGGAGGCGGCGTTTCCCATAAGATTTTGCTGCCTCTGGTAAGAACCTCCACTGTGTTTGAATCTCAGCCTGATAGAAGGAGGGAAACAGACTTCAATACAATTATGTCCTAGATTCAAAGGGGGTGGGGGGAGTGAGACATCTCCCCGACTCTGACACATTGCCTAGGAAAGCATTCCCCAAGAGACCAGCCCACTCTGAACCCCTACGAATTGGACGTTTAAGGACCCAATTCCAATTCTCTCAATCTCTCTCTCAATCTCTCTCCCTCTCTCTCCCTCCTCTCTGTGTCTGTCTCTCTTTCTCTCTCAACTATCTGGCGAAGCCTATGAACCCCGTCTCATAATAATGTTCTCAATCGCATAAAATACTAGGAAGCAAATTACATTGAAATTCAGTTCTAAGATTCTCTGGTTTAGAATATAATTGTGGTCTTACTAGTTCAGAAGCAAATGTCTCCCTGGTAAGATTATAAGTCACTTTAGGTCAAAGGGCAGTTTGAGTCCCATTCGCAGATTGAGCGCACTTTTGGAATGCACAAGTGAGCCTCAGATTTTATTCTGAAGTTTATCAGAAGCCATTACCAGTCATTTATAGGGGGCGACATTATTAAAGATTACTATGCCCATCACATGGATGGAATGAGACGGGTAATCTTAGAGACAAAGAGAACTGTTAGAACAAGAATTTGGACTTCAGGAGTTCTGTGAACCTCCTGATATTATACCAAAATTTTATGTATATGTGCACAATTATGTTTTTCTGGGAGAAAAAGAAAAGATATTCATACATTCTAATGAAACCTCAAGGAGTCTATGCACACAGTAAAGTTTAAGGACCACAAAATAAAAGCCTAAGCTGGGTGAACAGTGGTGGAGATACAAAGAAGGCAATCGATACAAAATTTTTTTCCAGTAAATTAATAGAACTTAGTGACTGTTTATAGGCAATGAAGGAAAGGAATGGGTCAAAGATACTGAAAAGATTTCAGATTTGACACTCTCATAGTGCTATTATCAGAAATGGGAAGAAGAAAAGGGGAGATAGGAACATGCTGAATTTGTGATAAAGGAATGTTAAAGAGGAAAACTTTCATTATAGAGAGAAAAAAATAAATCTTGCTGAAGGTAAAATTTCATAGTCATCTGTGCAGAGAAGTTCGTGGGGAGTCCAGAAAATGAGATGCCTTCTAGGTGGAAAGAGACCAGGGGAGTACAGGAATCCAAGAGCTAAGATAATTGGGGGAAGAAAGAAATAATCAGTAAGCAGATGCATTTGAGAACTCAGGGGCATTACTGGCTTCAAGAAAACACCACCCAAACAACCTGTTGATGGAGCAAAGCTGAGTTTACTGGTGAGAAGGAACACTGTTGAATCTCAAAGGGCTGGGGCTGAGTGGGAATATGTATGAGATTTGGGGTTTGGTTTAAAGTGGGTCTTTAAATGCTGGGTCTTGCTAGGACTAGGTAAGAATCATGACACGATAATCTAGGACTGGTGGACAATGAAAAGTGAGGGTTTTCAAGTGAAAGTTTTGAAGAGACTTTTAAAGGAAATGCTTATTTGATGCTATCTGTTGGAAAACACAACAATCTGATGTCCATTTGAGTGACTTTTTCAAGAAGTTTGTGAAATGAATAATAAAGTTATTTGTAACTTTATTCATATTAGACTAGAGTTTCCAGACTAGTAAAGCGCATTAACAAAGACAGTAGAAGAATGAAGTCATGTTAGTGAAGACAGCAGGACAGTACAGTCACATTCACGGAGACAAGCTGTGTGCTGTAGAAGATTTCAAGTCTCATAAGTAATGACTTGCTAGAAAATCTAGGTAGTAGGGAATTGTTAGTGATCTTTGAAGCCAGAGGGGTCTGAACTACTCTAGAGAATTCACTCAAATTCCTTGTCTCCCAATTCCCCTTGGTCCCGGCCCCCAGTGTCGTTTAGTCTATCCTCCAGCCATTAGTACAAACTAACCGCTGGGCAGAAGGTCGCTACCAGATTGTTTTCAGCGATTCAAACGTAGAAGTCCTGATTTGCATACTGTTTGAACACATTTGCAGTGCTAACTTCAAAACACTCCATTTGTGAATCAAAAGAACAAAATTTGTTGCAGTCTGCTGCAATTCTTTTCGAACCAAACATTCACAGCAAAAAAAGTAGAAGAGAGGATTTTTAAATCACCCCAGAAAGTAAAGAAGAAGAACACTTTGCCTCTCAGATCTAGAATACTTATATGGTTATGAAGAATGGAGCGAGGCAGGAACCTGACCAGTCCCCTTCCCCTCCTACCTTTGACCTTTTGTTGTTTCTTCATCTGCCTGCTATTGGCTACTGTGGCAGGAAGCAGCCTCTACCCATATAAGTGCCCAAAAACAGAACCAAAAGACAAAGGACTCATTCCCTGAAACCAGAAATCTCAAGAATCTTCATTCATCTTCATCATTATCTTGTGTCTGCATTTCCTCCAGGATAAAAACAGAATGTACTCACCATGAGGTTGAGCAAATATATCACACCATCTGTGATAAGTACAGAAATATTTTTTCTCAGAGAAATTTTTTTTTCTTAGAGAATTCCTTTCCGTAGGATGAAAGCCTTGCCCTATTGAAGCTTGTTGCGTGTTACAAAATCCTCACTCTTGTGTGTTCTTCTGGCTTTTCTCAGTGGGGGCCAGGACAATAGCTCAGATACCCACATCTCCACAAAAATTCTCAACTTCCTGATCTTAATCTTTGGGGTGTCTTCAATGCCTGTGTTAAATGATTTTATTCTCCATATCAGTTCCTGACTCAAAACAGCTGTGATTGAAACAGAAAATTGCACTGTGAGTCAGCTAAAAAGAATTCAAAGGAGCCAGGGCCTCTGCAGTTTGGATCCATCTAACTTATGATCCTACAGTGACATCTAGAGTTAACAAGGTAAAGACCCGCTATTCCCTGACGTGTCACTAACCTCGTGTTCATGCTCAGAATGACTTTACATGGGTCATACATAAATTGTAGTCCACAACAACTGTGTGCAACAAATGTCACATTTTCCCCCTAAATCCCAAATAATTTGGTGTGATCCAACATCCTATAGGTTGTCAAAAAAATTCTATTCCAGTCATTACATGGGTTCCTCTGTACAACTCTCAAATCCCTTGTTTGAGGATGTCTCAGAGACCTTAAATAGTACAGGACATTCAGGAAATTTTCCTTCATCTTCAGCTCAAACAATCACCTCTGATTTGCTCATTGTCCAGGATACAGACAGACAAGGGTTTGAATCCCACCTCTGTCAATTAGGCAAGTTACTTAATCTCCCTTAATCTCAATTTCCTTTTCCATAAAATCATCGAATCTACTTCTTGTGGGGATCAAAGGAAGTGAGGGAAGGATGTACACAGACATAGAATAGGTACTCGAAGAACTTTTTATTTCCAAATTTCTCCTCATAAAACTTCTGCGTCCAATCATACTGCATTTATTTTTTCCTGCTTAGTTCCCGGCACTCTGCTGCAGGTATTGACACTCTCCGCTTGATCAAATGCTATATCGGCTCCTCTGAGCCCTTGTTTGACTAGGCCCCATCCTTCAGCATGTCCTCAAGAGCCTAATTTTAGCAAGAATCTTGCCAAGTCAGTTTAGCTAGATTCCCCCACCCTCAATATCTGATCACCCTCATCCTCCACCATCCACCCAGGGGACACTGGAGCATCCTGGCCTGCTTTCAGCAAGAATGCTGTTAGGTCAGTTTAACAGAGAATGACCCTAACCTCTTAGTAATTTTCCACCCGCTAACTACCCCACCTCCCCCATTCATTGTCTATAAATTCCCACTTCACCTCATTTTATTCAGAGTTAAGCCCAATCTCCCTTCCCTACTACAAAACCCCATTGCAGTAGTCCCATACCTACCCTGACAATCCTAAATAAAATCTTCCTCAATGTTTTCACGAGTGTCAGGATAACTTTTGTTTAACAGCACCCCACAGAGAAAAGTCACAGTATAACTTTTGAGTACAGAAGAGACAACTATTAAGGCTCAACTTAATCCTCGAAAAATTCCGCTCTATCATCTCTGCTCCTGTGCTAGTGGAACACCAAAACTCCACACATTCAGAGCGATCTGTGAGTAAAGAGGGTCGAAGAAAAGGTACCTTAAGTCACGGAATGCCTGGGGACTAGGGATGACTGAGAACTATAAATGACTGTGGAGCAAGAACCTGCGATTGTTTCCACCTCCAAATAATGTAGTCTGGATCAACATGAGCTTTCCTCATCCAGAAAATGTGGGTCTTACACTGAGGCAGACATTTCAGTAAATCACAAAGGCACCACCAACGGGCACAAGCAAGTTATTTAGAAAAGGGGTTTATTTATCTCCATCAAAGCCGGATGCCTTTTTTTCTTTTCCAACCATCTGAACATGTTCTCTGACACTGCAGTTGTTTTGCAGACCCAGAAAACGGTGAACATAACAAATGCAGTGTATCAAAACCAGAAGAGTGGAGGGAAAGGAGTAGGAGAAAAACCCTTCAGTTTCACTTTATAATCTTCTCTCACACCTAACTCTTCCTGACTCTTTCCTATAGAAGGAAATTCTTTGACAGAGAACTACGAGAACTTTGGCGAGAGAGATTATTAGAAATATGTCATGCATTGGAGTAGAACTACCTGAATACCTAGAGCCATTAAATCAGTACCGATTAATTATATACTGTCTTATATTGTTTGAGAATTGTTACATGAGATCCTTTCATTAGTCTTAAAGGATCTTGTTTTCTGTATCTTCCATGAGGCCTACGGTAACACTAGGTACGTAATAGGTGTTCGGCATTTGCTTGCTGTTAGTCTCACCGCAAACATTAAACATAGAAAGGGGAGCCATCGATATCACAGTTGTGCCAAAAGGCAGGGCAGAGACAGCAGTTTGCAGTCTATTTGATAGCATGGACTTTGTCTTCTGTTTTTGCCATAGCGTCTAGCACAAAGCTGGGTATACAGTAGCTTTTGAATAGATACTTGGTTAACTGAACTTCTGTCACACGGGACATGAAAATGGGAATGATAACTCAGATTTGTCACACTTCCTAAGTGTTCTTTATTTCTTCCAAAAATTGGTCTGAGACAATGAAGAATTTATTTGTTGCAAAAAAACAGTATGTCAAAATTTTCACCTTGAACTCTGAAGACACAAACTATAAAAGAAAACAATGTAAATGAATTCTTTCAACAAGCTTAACAAAGCCTCAGGAGGAAGACAAGTCACAGCTAATATGCACAATTTTTGTGGAGAGTATCATAGTAAGAAAGCAGCATAAATAATCAGCATAAATAATCTAGTTTGCTGGCTCCTTAACCAGCAAACTAGAGCTGTTCCAAGTATGTACAGCAACTTGGGTCGCCAAACTCTCTACATGTTTCTTATTCCTCCTGAGCCATATACTCAGTGATTAGTTGCTATAACAAAGACTCTACAATTTTTTTTTAAAAAGGCTTAAATCAGATTAAAGTTTACTTCTCTTTCATATAAAACAATACCAGGTAGGCTCTCCAGGACAGATATATTAGCTCCACAATCATGAGAGTCTCAAGCTATATCTATCAGATATCTTTGCTATCCTCAACTTGAGGTTTTCATCTCCTATCCCAATGTGGCTGCTTCAACTCTTGCCATCACAACTGCATTCCATCCAGTAAAAAGGGGAAAAGAAGAAGTCAAAAATATGCCCCTTGCCTTTGAGGGTATGGCAGAAACTTCTCACATCAATTCCTCCAGAGTGCAGTCGACATTCTCACCTGGAACAAAGGAGGCTTGAAAGGCAAAGCTGTTCTTCAGCTCTGCCCTCAGTTAAAATTTGGGAGCTCTATTATCAAAGGGAGAGAGTGAGAAGGAATACTGGGGAACAATCATCAGTCCTTGCCACATTTGGTCTATTGTTTAAGAATCTAGCTTTTCTGGGTGACGTAGAAAAGTGATTCTCAAACTTGTGTAGGAGGTAAAGCAACCTGGGAACCATGGATTAAACCTGAACATGAGATGCTCAGTATCGAAGTTTCAAAAAAATGTCTTCCATGGAACATTAGTCCTACAAGATAGAGTGAAGAAAAAAATATGGTGTCGGAATCAAATAATTTTGAGAAAAGCTATAACTTCTTTTTTTTCCCCCTGGAGATATGTGGATACATTCTCATTTTAGACTCTGAGAAAACAGTTTCACTTTGTTTAATCCAGTATTCCCGAAACATATTTGACTGAAGACGTTTTTTGTGTAAGCCAAGAATCCCACAGAATTAGTATGCTGCAAAACACACATTGGAAGACAGATTTAATTGCATCCTCCAAGCTGGGAGCAACTTTACTAGCAAGAAATATGACTGTTAATTATAATAATTTAAAAAGTACTACTATAAGCTCTTGTGTTCCAAAACATAACATGCCCTCAAACTAAGAATAATTAGGTGTTTCTGAGTCCCCTGCTTTATATTATATTGTGTGTATATGTGTGTTGCTTTTTCACTTATTTTATATCGCGAGGGTAGCAGGTACTACAAACGTTTTAGTAAAACCATAAGAGAAAAACTTGCAAAAACTCTATTGATTGGTTCAATTTTTCCAGGAATTAGGAAATTTCCCTGTTAGTATGTGACTGAAACAGCTGAGCCCATGTCACAGAAGAGTCTATAGGAGAATAGCTTGAAAATCAACAGACTTACAGACACAATCTTTTCATTCAAACACATGTAATCTATTTTGGGAGCAATGGCTAACACAAAATACTGCAAGTTCGAGGGGTGTTTGTTTATTTGTTTGTTTACCTTATGTGCTAGTACTTCACATTTGTACCTGTTTCCAACTGACTTTCACTTCTCAAAAAAAATGTTGACGTAAATAACAGCCCATTTCGCTAACTTATTAGATAGGGACAGTAATTTCATGGAGTGATATGTAGGCTGACTCATGTGACCCCCACTAAAAACTGCGTTTGCATGCTTCATGCACTGAGACATAGCCTCTCCTTTCATCCTCCTCCCTCCCTTCCCTCCCCTTTTCCCCTCCTCCCCTCAATGTACCAGAAGTAGCAATATTTTCAAAAGTCAGATCGCATGGGCCCTGACATACTCCTAGTTTTGGAAATCTGTTGCCACCTATCCCCATTCCATGGCTCAGTCACTATAAAATGGTTAATTTAAGGAAATATTTCCTGTTTGTATAAAAGAGTCAGCCCTACCTGCCCTGGGGGAGGAGACTGGAGCTTCCTGAGCTGTGAGCACCAAGTGGAGAGGTGGGCATCAATGTCAAGGAGAGCCAAACTCAGACAGGTGGACACCTCAGTCTGCAGTGCCGAGAGGCTCAGGGGAGCTGTCTTAGAGACCACAGCCAACCCAGCGACACCAGCCTGGGACCTGTGCAGGGCAGCATGAGCAGTGCTGTCCTTCTTAGGCCAGGCAGAGAGGCGTCCTGTCCACAGCAGCCTGCATGGGGCTTGTGAATTGTCTAACAGAAGTGACCCCTCTTAGAGCTACAGATTTTAGCCAGCTCATGCAAACCTTACTTTAGGGACAGTGCCCATTTCAGGATCATTTTAACCTCCCAGAAATAGAGGTCGACGTCTTGGATATTCATAGATGGCAGAGATATTGGAGAAGGACATTCCCAGAACCTGTACTTTTGTGAGACCGAATAGAACTAGCTAGTGCTTTTGATCCTGTCATCCTCACACGACAAGCTGAAAACCAGCCCCTTCACAAGTATACGCCACTGGCCCGGAACTATGGCAATGTCCTGGTAAATTTGGGGTAGGTCTTGTGCTCTACCAACCCCTTCCCCAGAACAAAGAGCAAGTCCCCCAAGTGCATGGACCAAAGACATGGGGAATCTCTCCAACACAAACGGGAGACTGGTGTTCAAATGAGGTAAATTGCTGCTTCAGCAGGAATATAGGTTCAGGTGGCCAAAACGACAGTTATCCACTGTACCCTGTCACATCTTGTCCTTATATTTTAGTTTTTTCCTAAAGAGAGGTCATTGGTTTTTTTCCTCTCAAATTCACATACACTGCCCAGAAGCTCTTGACCTTCCTGAAATCTTTGGTAAACAGTTATAGTGAGTGCACAATGACTGCAGCCCACAAATAAGACACATCCTATGATTAGATGACAGGGTCAAGAAGAGTCAGTCTTATAGGAATAGGAATTCTTACAAGACACAGCATTAGCTTTTTGTGTGAATATTTCTAGTGTGTCAACCTCTTTACATGATATGTTGCAAATGTGGCTCTGGAAAGCACAGTGTCTCCCACAGATCTTCAAAATACCAAGGGTTCCTGCCACAGGTCTTGTCAAGAAGACACTTTTTTAATCCATAAATTAATATTCTTGGTTTATAAATTTCTTAGAACTCTGATTAGTGGAAATGCATTTCCCAGAGTTGGAGATTCCTCTGCTCCCACGCCCAGGTAAATTATAAAAATGTAATTGCTGGAACTGGCAAACCCAAGTTAAATGCCAGAGTGCCCCTCCCCGGTAAGTGACTGTCCTGGGAGGAGTGGATGACAATGGTCTGTCAGAACTCTCTCTCCAGCTTACCACAAGGCAACATTTTGATAACATGCCCTGGCCTAAGACCATTTTAGCTCTTTCTGGAACATCTCCTAAGAGATCTCAATGGTTAAGTAAATATTTGTCTAAAGGAAAACTTATTCAATTTAATAGATTGAACAAATATGTGCATTAGTACTATATTATTTTAACTTATACGATTTTGATCCTTAAGTTGTGACAAAGTACCCTAACAAAGAATCATTCTCAATTTTTCTGAAACCTGCAAGCCTAAAACTGGGAGAGATTCTCTGCTCTTTTGTTTGGGAAAGGTCTGGGAGTCGGTTTGAAGGGCCTTTTAATTAAGAAGTAAAGTCCCTCTCTTGCTCAGGAATGAAGAGTTTGGGAAAGCACAGCTCAAGGGCTCTGTCTCCCTGTATGAAGATGTGCATTTCTGCAGATGATTATCAGGCTAGCTGGGAGGAGGCCCTGAAATAGGGAGAGTTTGTTTCCTTCTCCTCAGGCCATAGAAAGAAAATAAACCTGAAGAGATAGACATGGTCAAAGCAATCCCATTGGGGAGGGTGGGCTGGCCACAGCACGTGACACATAGCACCTGGCCAAGGGCTATCGACAGAGCTGGTCAGGAGAAGCCCCCAGAAGATGCACATGGCCTGAAAACTCTGTCAGCGATGATGTCCATTTTAGGTTGTTTTGGTTTAGGGTTTGGTTTGGTTTTGGTCTTTCCAGTTTAGTTATTCCCTTAGCTGTCCTTTTGTAAAATTTTGATAAGCATTTTGGAGGAGAGAATTGAATCTGCAGAGACTAGCTACAATCAGAAAGAAAGTGCTGAGATGGAGCCTGAGGTGAGAGACGGTCAGATGGCTGCAGAAAGCCCCTCCTATTCATTAACTGGAGCAGGCAGCCAACAGGTCACAGAGAATATTAAAGAGAAAGGAAGACTATTGTAAAAAAAAAAAAAAAAATTGATGGATAAGCGCTGGCCACTTACAACAAGGTGACAGCACATAAACTGGAAGAGTAGTGAGGATCACAGAACAAGAAGTTTAACTTCTGCCTGGAAGATGACACAGGACAAGGACAGTGTGACACCACAGAGAGGATCCACCTGCATGACCCCTAAAATGGACTTTAAATCTGCCTTTACCTCCTAGTGGCTCTGTAGCTCGGGAGAGTCCTTGAAAACTCTCTGAGCCTGTTTCCTCATCTAATAAAACAATTTACTTATTCCTGCTTCATGGGGTTCCTGCAAAGACTAAGTAAGATTACTTATGTGTGGTTTTTATGAAATACCTCATATATTATTATTTTTTTAATATAATATCATATATTAACATGATATACTAACATAATATGTAATGTGATATTATTATTAAATTATTATTGTTATTTACACATTAATTAAGGTTTATGAGCAGTTTCTTCAGCAAGAGAAGATTCGGAATTGCTATATCCTTTAGAGTTTATTACATGTAAATCTCTTTGTGAATGATGTAATTCTCATATGGAATATGGAGTCAGTATTTCAAAATAATTCTGTGCAGTCCTCATGAAGACTCAGGAAAAAGAACATTTAAAAAAACCCATCAGAGTACCAAAAATGTACCAGTCTGAACAGCCAAGTATTCGTGGCGATGTAACTATGGGGTGACTCCCTCACGCTGGGTTTAGCAGTGACATAAGGAACAGTCACAGGGGAAAGTTATTCAGCAGCACGACCCAGCATTTCTACCATGAAATACATATCTTCTAGGAACGCTCATTCAGGCAACAAAGAGAATCCTTACTGCAGTAGTTTCTAATGGGGAAAAAAAATTGTGAAAATAATAAAATGTCCATTGATGGAAGAATGAATAAATAAATTGATTTGTATATAAACAACAGAATATTATTCAGAAGTTAAAAAGAATAAACCACAGGAAAGCAAGTTGCAGGAGGATATGTACAGTAAAATGCTACTTATAAAGAGTTTGTAGACATCTAAGGTAATAATACATCACTTAAGAAAAATTAAATATTGAGTTACATTTGTGGTAATTATAACTACCTATGTCACAGTTGTAGCTACCGATTGGTGAGGGCTACACAAGAGGTTTCAAATATATCTGTAGCGTTCTCTTTCTATTAAAAGAAAAAACAATGTGAAGCAAATACAGAAAAAAGAAATTAAGATTTGACAAAATCTTTGTATTGGCTTTATTACTGTTTGTGATATTTTCAGCAATTTTCTGAATTTTTGAAGTAGTTTACATTTTGAAAAGAAATCAGACTTCTAGGTTACTATAGGAAAATGGGGGGCACTTAAAACTAAATTTATTCACAAACTCTTTAAAAACTTTGTGAGTGCGCGAAGCGAGAGATAAAGCTACCCATAATCAATGCCTTCAGTAAAACTAGGATACAAAAAAAATATTAAAAATCTGATATATGTGGGGAAATAAATATCCCAAACCAACAGTCAGCTGCAGAGCCCACACCAAAGAAAAGAATCAAGGAAAAGAAGAGGATACAAATGATATAATGCCCCTGGAAAGCCAAGAAAATCAATGACGGAACTAGTATAAACAATAAGAGAACTCAATAAGATAGTAAGATATACAATAACTTTCATATATGCAATCTATAACCAATTAGAAGGTGTAGTAAAAAAGAAAACATCATTTTTGATAGCAATGAACTAAAAACAAAATTCTTAGAAAGAAATTGAATAAAAAATTTGCAAAAGCTATAGGAGGAAAACATTCAAAACATGCCTAAAAGACCCAAAAGTAGACATTGAACAAATGAAAAGACATCCTTGGTTCTTGGTTAGGATGAAAACATCAAAAAGATGCCAACTCACCATCAATTAATACATAAATTTAAAGTGACTCCAATAAAAATAACATTTTTTTTCTCTAGAGCTAAACAAATTGATTCTAAAGTACTTATGAAAAGTTATAAAATAAATAAATCTCGGCCATGTAATTACAGCACAGCGACTATAATTAATCATCCTGTGTTATATATTTGAAAGTTGTTAAGAGTAAATCTTAAAAGTTCTCATCACAAGAAAAAAAATTCTAACTATGTGTGGTGATGGATGTCAACTAGATTTCCTGTGGTGATCATTTTGCAATGTATACAAATATTAAATCATTATGTTGTACACTTAAAACATAGAGTGTTATATGTCAGTTGTATCTCGGTTTTTTAGAAAGATTCTGATTTTTTTAGAAAATTATACAAGATGATCCTTAGGAGAAAAATAAATCGAAATGAGAAAAAAAATAAGCACGCAAAAAAGCCAGGAACAGGTCAAAAATGAAAAGCAATGGGGGAGCTTGCCCTCCAAGACAGTAACATACAGCAGAAGACTTTTGTAATTAAGGCAGTGTGTTACTGGCACACAAATAGATGATCCAACGGAACAGAACAAATAATCTAGAAACTGTCCCAAGTGCATGTGAATTTGGTATACTATGATGGTGTCATCTCAAATTCTTGGAAAGAAGATGGACTTTTTTACTACATAGTGTTAGGACAATGGGATAACCATTTGAAAAAGAAGATAAAATTGGATCCTACTTAATGCATTGAACCAGAGATCTAAATGTTTTTAAAAAGAAAAGTACAGAAACTATAAGAAATATGGATGAGTTCTTTTATAACTCATTTGTAGAGAAAATTATTCCACGAATGAGTCAAAATTTAGTAGCAATTAAGAGAAGACTGATAAATTTGATCATATGATATTAAACTCAATTTTTTCTACATGGGGAAACCATAAACAAAGTAAAAACAAATGACAAACTGATAAATACTTGAAACTTAATCTTCTTAATACAGGAGTTCTTAAAAATCAAAGGGGGAAAAATACCATAAAGATGCATAAAATATAGAGATATTTTACAGAAAAGGGAAAATGGTCCTTAAGCACATGAATTGAGATTCTACTTAGCTCATTAAAATTAAAACTACAGGAAGCTACAATATCACATCCATTAGACTGGAAAAGTTTCAACAGCTCGACAACACACTTGGCAAGACTATGGGGAAACAGGCACTCCCACGCAAAATGGTATACCTATGGTACGCATGATGGCGTGGAAGGGAGTTGGGAACAGACAACAAAATTACATATGTGCCTATCCTCTGACTCATCCAAGTTCTAGGAATCCACCCTGAAAATACACTTTCATAAATTCTAAACAATATACGCACTAGTGTATTCACTCTCTGTTACTTGTAATGGCAAGATATTGGAAACCACGCAAATGCCCAGTTAAAAAAAAACATGGTACAATTATACAATAGGATAATCTGCCACTACGAAAAATAAAGATGAATCTGTATGAACTGATATGTAGTCACCCAGAAGCAGAATAGCAACCAAAATTCCTAAGATGACAAATAAAGCCCCAGCCCCAGCCTACCCCCGACCTTATTTCCTATTGCTTTCTCTCTGGTTTAGTCTTCTACAGCTACTGATTGTAGTGTCAAGTCAATGCAGGCACACTCCTACCTTCAGTCATTTGCACTTGATATCCTTTCTCAAAGGTCTACAGGCTTCTCCTTAATTTCTTCAGGGTTTACTAAACTGTCATCTTCTCAGTGAGACATTCACTGGTTCTCCTATCCGAAATTACAAGCTCTTCTGACACTTTCTTCCTTACTTGCTAGATATTTTTTTTTAGCATCTATCAACAATATACTCTATATTTTTACCTATTTATATAATTTTAATATCTCTCTCACCTATTAGAATGTAAATTTCACAAGGGCAGAGATTTTTTTTTATCTGATCATTATAGTATATATTTAAGAGAATGTCTGGCACTTAACAAATACATGTTCGATGGATGGATGGATGGATGGATGGATGGATGGATGAATGGATGGATGGATGGATGATGGATGGATGGATGGATGGGAATGGATGGATGGAAGGATGGATGGACGGTTGGACGAACAGATGGATGAATACTTCTGTTCTTCTGCCACTATTTCTTTGATAATTTCTCCCCTACATTTTCTTCAGTTTATCTTTCTGAAATTCCAGCAGAATTTCAGAAAGATAAAGTCCAAAATTAGATATTCTGAATAGATTTTCTAAGTTTATATTTCTCTATTATTTTTTAATTTCCATGTCTTTGTTCCTTACTATCTACTGATTTTTTAATTCAAGTAGCATATTTTAAACATACAACAGTGCCTTATTTTCTGTTTTTCGTAGCACATATTTTTTCCTTTGAGAATATTAATTAGAAGTTTTTATACTTTCTCTCATTCTCTGCATTATATCTGATCTCTTAGGATGCTTTCCTCTGTTAACTTTGATCTCTATTTTTCATTTTGGAGGTGATCCTCAGTGAACTATTCTGAGCAAAACACTGAAAATGATTGAAAACTGCCTGGGCAGGCCTTGTTGACGCCTAGGTTTCATTGTCAGGTGATTAGGAAAGGAATCAGCCATTACATTGAAAGATCCCCAAATGTTATATCTTCTCTCTGGAGGCTGTTCTTTTTCTCTGGAGAAGAATCCATACATTCCCATCTTCCTGAATTATTGAAAGACATGGAAAGAAAATCTGGGAAGGGTATCTCACCCTCTGTTATCAGACTTGAACTTAATCTACTTATTTATGGCTCTTTTTTCTTCTATCCCTGTGTCGCTGATCCCCAAATATCTATTAGCCAATTTTTCTAGAGACTAAGCTTACTCCCTCTTGCCTGATGGTGTGCCCAGATGACTGTGAGCATGAGGCTGAGGGCTTCAATGTCTTGCCTCCCTATTCAGATTTTCAGCCAAGTCTCTTATTTGCATCCCCTCCACTTATCCCTTACTCCTGACTTCTCTGATAAAGCCTCAGGGATTCTCTGGAACAAATGAGCTCTTTAAGCTCTTTGATCAGCTAAATCAATTGCTACTCATTCATCTTTCTTTCTTTCAAAGCCTATTACAGACTCTTTCTTCTCTGCAGTTTTCTGCTCTTTTCTCATAGTGAGCATTTACCTTTTTATTCCTTATCTATCATTTTAGACGAATTTTAGGAAGAAGAGATCACAAATGCTTGCTGTCAACTTAAACTAAATGCTGTCTAAACAAGATTGAAAATCTGGATACCATGCATTCAAAATCAAAAAAATTAAGTCCTGGCCCTTTCGTAAATCCACTCCAAGGGAGGAGAGTGAAAAATTGCTGTAACCATTAGTCAAGGAGCCCAATAACTGGATTGTAGTGCTTTATTTCTATTACTAAAATGTTTCCATGGCTTGTTTTTTTACTCTAGAAATGGTTGAGATACACATACAATGAAATACTATTCAATCTTAAAAAGGGAGGAAGCTCTGACACATGCTACAACATGGATGAACCTTGAAGACATTATGTTAAATGAAATAAGCCAGCCACAAAAAGATAAAAACTGTAGAATTCCACTTACATGAGGTACCCAGAGGAGTCAAATTTATAAAGACAAAAAGTAGAATGGTGGTTGCATGGAGCGGAGCTGGAGGTGGGTGGAGAATCGAGAGCTATTTTTTAATGGGTACAGATGTCCCGGTTTGGGTAGATAAAAAAGTTCTGGAGATGGATGGTAGCGATGGTTGCACAACAAGGTAAATTTGCATAATGCCACTCAATTCTACACTTAAAAATGGCTAAAATGGTAAATTTTATGTTGTATATATCTTACCACAATTTTAAAAAAAAGTGGTTGGAAGATTTATGGTAGGACACATTGAACATTTTGAAGGAAATTCTCAGTATTATTCTTGTGAATTGGTCACTGATATTTCTCTTCTATTAAGAGGTGCAGAATGAATTGGCCTAGTTTAATCACCCCTGCCACACACGATTTTCCTAATGCAGAAAAATAGAGACAGCGAAAGGAATACACCCATCTGGAGCTGCAATGACAGCCAGGCCGTCTCCAAGTTGTCAGAAGGAAATGGAGATAGAGTGACAAGCGGTGGCAATAGGGGACTTCCAGAACATGGCTTGCTTTATGCAATCTTCTAGACCATGATGCATGGGCCTGGATTAAATATTTAGGCAAAACAGGCCACTGCAAAGGAAAAAGTTGACGTATTCATTTCAAATGCACTCACTGCTTACCTTTCCTTCTTTATCCTAAAATCATAACATTACAAGAATCAGACTTCACCCAGTCACAGTGAGTTTTCATAGTTAGAGCTAAAGAGACCAGGTGAGCTTGTCACAGCAAATGAACTTCTGAACTTGCTGTACAGCTGCATGACACTGCTCAGAGGGTATGGACCAAGGGCTTCTGGGCAAAGTCACTTTGGTTGTGCACTACACAAGAGGCTTTTGTCAAAAGACCTCGATGTGAACGGCATTTCTTGGAACTGTGCAATACAAAGTCCTGATGAGGATATGTTTGTATTAGCAAAAACACATCCTTCCTGCTCAGAGAAGAACTAGAAATAGCGTATGCTTCCCTATAGCATTATCTTTGGGTAGAACAGGCACCATTCTGACTTCTGTTCATCCTGCTCGGTCCTGGTAATCATCCGCCAAACTCAGGCCTCCTCTAGTTAAACCTTTAATATCTTAGGAATATTTGCTTTAAAAATTCTTTAGGTGGCAGAGAAAAGGGAGCACTTTCCCTAACTTAGCTATTTCTGTCTCTGTGCTTAGAAGGATGATATTTTTACATTCACTAAAGTGTCATTTAATGAGAATAGCAAGCTGGGCTCCAGAAAATAAATTATTAATGAGAACTTCTTCTTCTCGAAGGAAATTAAATGAATAGCAAGTAGTCCTGTTATTAGATTTTAATGACTTTAATTTCTTAACACCAACTGGAAAGAAAATAACCAGTGTTATGTGTAATTTTTGATAATGGTAATAATATAGATTTTATTTGCAATCTTATTATTCAGTGAGAAGGTTATTAAGCAATTTACCAGAGTGTGGGCTGAGGATTGTAAAATCCCATTTACGTACAAATGATATAATGTGTTGCCATGGTGAAGAATGGGTCAAAACAGGATAATGTTCTGACTCATTTGATTATCTGATATAAAAGAAGCAACTTCATTTTCATAGTCCAGGAACTTTATGGAAAAAACACAAAGAATATCCAAAAATTGAAAATTCTAAAGCCCTGTTCCTCAACTTGGCTGCATGTTGTTGTCATCTGGAAAGTTTTAAAATATAATGAAACCTGAGTCCCATCCCCAGAGATTTTGATTTAATGAGTGTGAGGTGCAGGTTGGAACTGAGAGTCTTAAAGTTCTCCAGGTGATTCAAATGGGCAGCCAAGTTGGAAAAACTTATTCTAGATGGTGTCACATCCTTCCATCCAAAAAGTACAGTAAAAGTGAAGCTTATTTATTACTTATTTGTGATTCAACATTAATGAAACTTTGTGTTAGAGGTAGTTATATTGATGTGTCTAAAGACAAGTGAAGAAATAAAAATATAGAAGTAAAATAGAAATAGAAAATTTAATAAAATAATAAATAATATAACATTGCTTATTAACATATAGTATTAGAGTATGTTTTCTATATTATATATCTACTACTATGATACATGCATGCCATAATAGAAATATAGAAACACATACAATCCTAGAGATTATAAAGGTTTACATTTAAATAAACTTCATCAGAATGATACCAGTTTGCAGTGAAAAATGAATTTTGTTTCCAGAGACTATCTTGTACCTATGCATTTTGAAGAAAACCATTGGCCCTCACCTGTAAAATCAGGCTGCGGCCAGGTAGTGCATGTGGTCTTGATACCAGCAGAGGCAACTAATTTGGCTTCTATTCAAGTCCCCTGTGGATCCTCAGCATCCAGCTGGCATCCTGGGGAACAGAGCGGAAAATTGCATGGTGAGTTTTTGTGAGCCAGACTTTGAACTGGCTCACCATTTCTGCCCACATTCTATTGTCTGGAACCCAATCACATGGCCAGTCCTCAGTGAAGACAGGGAAATGTAGTCTGGCTCTTTGTTCAGGAAGAACAGGAAAAGGAATTGGTGAGCATCTGCACACAAAGGCGGGAAGGTAGAAAATATGTTCCATGCAAGGAATGGAGAACAAAAATGGAAGGGTAGAGCATAGGTAGGCTGTCTGATATTCTGCTGGCATATACGGAAAGGATATGCAAGCTGCTAAAACAATGATATACTTTTAAACTAGTCGTAAAGGGCCCCCAGTCCCAGGCTCCCAGTGTCCACACTGCCAGCCCAGCTGCTGCCTGGGCTACCTGGACCTCCCTGACACAGCAGGGCTCCTGGGACCCTCCTCCAGCACTGTAGTCTGATCAGTTCTGACTGACTGATGCCCAGACTTTCCTGGCTATTAAACAATTCGAGCATCATCTCCGCACATAGGGTTCTGAGAGGGGCTAACAGCAGGTTTTGGAGAGGTGGGCTGGAGTCTGTTCACAGATGTCCTCAAATGCCACACCGAGTTTGGATTTTATTCATTAAGAGGGAGGAGAGTGTTCATCGCAGATTTTTTATTTTTTGAGTAGGCAAGTAATATGATCAGGGCTCTGTTTAGAAAGATGACTCTGACAGCAGCTAATTTAGGATGATATAAAGAGAGAAGAACTAGAAGCGGGGATTAAATCGTCTTTGTAAATGAATGACACAACGTTATTAAAACAGCAGGGAGGCCACATCTAATTGGTATTATTCTTGTCAAGGTAAGGAAAATATCACCAGCAAACTAGATCAGACCGGATGTTATCACTCCATTCTAATTATCAGTGTTTATAGCTGCAATTGCTGTTGCACTGTGGTCCCATCAGTTTGCGTGGTGATGTTATTCTGGTATATGTCCGAGGGCCCCAGGGCCGGGGCTAGCAGGGCACCACTGGATCACCAGCCTCCATGCGCTGCCTCAGTTATCTCAGTTATCTCTGTTGCTTGAGGGCAATATCTGGGATCTCCTCGTGCCCATCTTTTCCCTATATACCCCCCCACACACACACACACACATATATGAGCTGACAGAAACTGCCTGTGGACAGCATCCTCCAGAATGGCTTGCTCAGTGTTCGACACCTAGATTCTCGCTAAGAACGCTACTTGGAGAAAATGATGCACAGGAAAAGCAGTGGACTGAAAATACAGACTCCAGGGTCCCGTCCTGGAGCCCCTCCCCGACAGTTCAAGTTCCTTGCCCTCGGTGTCTCTCTCTGTCAGACAGGGGAGCTGAACCAGAAAAGGGTTTCCACAAACTCTGTCCTGTGGAACATGGGTCTACAGGGAAATCATAGGTTATTGGAGGCAGAGACACAGGGAACAGAGGGATCTCTTGTCAATACATTGATTTAAGAGACAAACTAAACAAAATTAGGCTTCTTTGCAGGAAATTTCAGAGCCTATAATATGTGAAGAAGTTCTGTAACAATCTAAAGAAAGATATGGTACATAACATTAACCCAAATTATTTGGCATGAAGTCCTTTGGTCTTAGGGTGTTCTGACAGACTAATATTCCGAAGAACCCAGAGTTTTGCCTTGATTAATCTAGGGTCCCCCTCCCTCCATTCTTTAAGAGCCTCCTCAGATGGCATGGCCTTCAGAAAACCTGATGCTTGTCTTCTTCTGGCGCATTTCTGTATCGTATTATCTCTAGCATCTATGGCATTTCCTGGCATTCATCTTGAACTTGTGTGTGAATCTGACTTTGTGGTGTGTGTGGGTCTGAAGTATCTGTGCACCTGCATCTCTAAGCCCATTGCTTTACAGAGTCAGAGCAACACTCCACTCATCAGTCTTAGACCCCAGCACTTAGCTCTCTGACCCTTGTCTCCTCAAAGCTTGCCAGCTGTCACATCTTCCCCCACACTTCTCTGTCACTGCTCTAATTCTCACTGTATTTTCCTAACTGTCACAAAGTGATCTGATGAAATACAATGCTTATTGTGACATTTCCCAGCTTAAATTTCTTCCACAGCTCCCTCTTATCTACAGGATGAAGTCCAGACCTGCCCTGGGACAGAGAACTCTGTCTTCTGGCCCCTACTTGCCTCTCTAGTCTCAACCTACATCAGCATTACTCTCTCTCTCTCTCTCTCTCTCTCTCTCTCTCCACCACACACACACATGCCTTGCACACACACACACACACACACACACACACACACACACACTCATGGGGAACAACATGCTGCACCATGCCCTTGGGATCGCCCCTTTGCCTGGAATGTCACTTCTCCTTTTCTCCAGGATAAATGTTCTTACTCATTTTTGGAATCAGCACGTGTTCTCCACCCCATCCAAGAAGCCTCCTCCACTGCTCTCTTCAACCCAGTGTGGGTTGTTCCATAGCATTCCACACACAGGTGTGTTATCACATTATATTGCAATTATTTGTTTGCATTTCCGTCTCCCCCATAGACTATGAGCCCCTTCACGGCCCTACTATGTTTGTATCTAAAGTACTAGCACAGTAGCTGGCACATAGGAAGTTCTTTTTTTAAACAGTTGTTGATTGAACTCATGACTGATTGTTTTCACTCTGTTAAAGAATTTATGGTTGAAAGACTCTAATGTCTGATCGACTTCTCATTTCCTATGTAACCCTTGATCTCTTCAATGCTGATTGTCTCTCTTATTTCATCTACTAGCTGCAACCACACGGGCCTGTTGGCTGCCCCTCTAACACTTCCATCTTGCCCCACCCCGGATCTTTGCAGGAATGCTCTTTCCCCGGGTCTCTGCTTGGAAGTCACTGAGCTGACATTATAGTATTTAGTAGTTCGTTGTTATCTGTCTGTTATCTGCTTCCTGCCCTACCATTAGAAGGGCAAAGATTTTGTTTTATTCACTGTCATACCCCAGGACCTAGAAGGGTATCTAGCACTTAATAAATACTTGTTGAATAAAGATTTCCTCCTCTATTATATGATCTGGCCTAAACTGCAAATTGTTCTCCCATTACCCTTTCTCTTATTTTTCTACTTAGAGAATCCCAGATTTTTCAGCGAGGTTCCTGAATACCTGGATTAGAAACTACGTACAGCTTCTTTTTCAGTTGAGTATGACCACTTGACTAAATTCTGGCAAACGAGATGTAAGAGGAAACGATGTGCTTAAGTTCTAGGATGTGTCCTTAACGAGAGCTGCCACAGTCTTTCTTCCCTCCTTTCTCCAATCTTCTACTCAGAACAGAGACCTGATGACTGAGGCTCCATCTGCAATAATGTGCACACGAGGTTCTTAGAAGAGCTATAAACATACGGTATTGTTTATACCGCTGTAATGTTCTTGCTTGACCATTTAAACCAGTGGTCGATGAAAGTCAGTGGGTTTCTTTGAATAAGGTTCTAAGATCATTTTAAAATCTAGTCTTCACTGCCACCAGTGCCAGATTGTTCTAGAAGCCAAATTTTCAGTTACCAGTCGAAACCCTGTGTTCTTTATTGTATTGATTCCTTACTCTCCTAACTTATCAATTAGTACAGGAAAATTCTTTCTCCTTTATTGTTTGTAAACATGTACTGAATCATAACTGTATTTGGATATAATAATTACACACTTGTCAGAGTCCAGTCAGAAAATCAGAAACTACGCAAGGGATTTAATACAGGGAACTGGATACACAGATGTTGGCGGTTGAGACATTCATAACTGCAGGATGCAGTACCACCTCTCACAGTAAGGGAAGAAAAGTGAAGAGGAGTGATACCTAACTTAGAAGCTC
>NW_024346667.1:18462204-18490931 GCF_902729225.1 Pteropus medius
TAGGGCTGCTGCCTGTCTGTAAGGATCGCCCCTTTGCCTGGAATGTCACTTCTCCTTTTCTCCAGGATAAATGTTCTTACTCATTTTTGGAATCAGCACGTGTTCTCCACCCCATCCAAGAAGCCTCCTCCACTGCTCTCTTCAACCCAGTGTGGGTTGTTCCATAGCATTCCACACACAGGTGTGTTATCACATTATATTGCAATTATTTGTTTGCATTTCCGTCTCCCTCATAGACTATGAGCCCCTTCACGGCCCTACTATGTTTGTATCTAAAGTACTAGCACAGTAGCTGGCACATAGGAAGTTCTTTTTTTAAACAGTTGTTGATTGAACTCATGACTGATTGTTTTCACTCTGTTAAAGAATTTATGGTTGAAAGACTCTAATGTCTGATCGACTTCTCATTTCCTATGTAACCCTTGATCTCTTCAATGCTGATTGTCTCTCTTCTCTCATCTACTAGCTGCAACCACACGGGCCTGTTGGCTGCCCCTCTAACACTTCCATCTTGCCCCACCCCGGATCTTTGCAGGAATGCTCTTTCCCCGGGTCTCTGCTTGGAAGTCACTGAGCTGACATTATAGTATTTAGTAGTTCGTTGTTATCTGTCTGTTATCTGCTTCCTGCCCTACCATTAGAAGGGCAAAGATTTTGTTTTATTCACTGTCATACCCCAGGACCTAGAAGGGTATCTAGCACTTAATAAATACTTGTTGAATAAAGATTTCCTCCTCTATTATATGATCTGGCCTAAACTGCAAATTGTTCTCCCATTACCCTTTCTCTTATTTTTCTACTTAGAGAATCCCAGATTTTTCAGCGAGGTTCCTGAATACCTGGATTAGAAACTACGTACAGCTTCTTTTTCAGTTGAGTATGACCACTTGACTAAATTCTGGCAAACGAGATGTAAGAGGAAACGATGTGCTTAAGTTCTAGGATGTGTCCTTAACGAGAGCTGCCACAGTCTTTCTTCCCTCCTTTCTCCAATCTTCTACTCAGAACAGAGACCTGATGACTGAGGCTCCATCTGCAATAATGTGCACACGAGGTTCTTAGAAGAGCTATAAACATACGGTATTGTTTATACCGCTGTAATGTTCTTGCTTGACCATTTAAACCAGTGGTCGATGAAAGTCAGTGGGTTTCTTTGAATAAGGTTCTAAGATCATTTTAAAATCTAGTCTTCACTGCCACCAGTGCCAGATTGTTCTAGAAGCCAAATTTTCAGTTACCAGTCGAAACCCTGTGTTCTTTATTGTATTGATTCCTTACTCTCCTAACTTATCAATTAGTACAGGAAAATTCTTTCTCCTTTATTGTTTGTAAACATGTACTGAATCATAACTGTATTTGGATATAATAATTACACACTTGTCAGAGTCCAGTCAGAAAATCAGAAACTATGCAAGGGATTTAATACAGGGAACTGGATACACAGATGTTGGAGGTTGAGACATTCATAACTGCAGGATGCAGTACCACCTCTCACAGTAAGGGAAGAAAAGTGAAGAGGAGTGATACCTAACTTAGAAGCTCAGAGGATGATTGTTTAGATTTCTCATTAGATTGGCTAGTGTTTAAGTTTCTGAGTGGGTCCTGCACAGCTCCTGCAAAGACCTCTGAAGGGCGAGCATAATGCAGCAGTTTTCAGAAGTCCTGAAAAAGCTGAGGGGCTGTTTTGTGCTGCTGGGGATATGCTAATGGCAGCTAGGAACAGGAAGGAAATCTCCCCTCCACCTGCTTTCTCATCTCCCACTGGAGCTCCACGTGGTGACATGTCATCATCCAACAGGATGCCAGAACATAATGGAGTCTAGGGCATCTAGTTTGCACAGTCCCAGCCCCAACATGAGAGTGGAGCACCATAGGGTGGGCTTGGGGAAAGAACCTGTGAGTGAACAACCAGCACAAACACTTCAAGCCATGTGAATATGCAGTAGAGTCATCATATATATCAGGGCTCAACTCAAGATGATGGATTTGAATATTCATATTGTAATTATTCAAAGGGAAGATCCACAAAGGAAAATGGCCAACACACCTTTTAACATTTACGATTAGGCCTCCCAGCCTTAGTCTGTAGTTTTAGTATTAAGATTTTCTTTACCTTAAAGTGGTAGCCAATTCGTATATAATCTATGTTTGGACTCACTTTTCCTATGTCCTTATTAGTGATGATAATCTAAAATTATTTCAGGCTATGAAACTAAATATGCAATTTTTGCAACACTGAATATATTCATGAAAAATATGTAATTTCAGTTACTATATTAGAATATCAGACATAATGCTATTTCTGGTCCAACCCTTTGTTTTATGTATGCGCAAACCTTTCTACAGCAACTCTTTGTTTCAAAGACAATTCTGGTACAAAGATTTCAGGCATGGAAAAACCCATAATAAATCTACATTGATTCTTTCAAAAGAGCTCATTTCTGCGACTAAAAAATGAAAAACAGATGGTAAATATTTGCCTGAATTGGGAAGAAAAAAAAAAAGAACCTGAGTCCAAGAGACCTAAGTTCAGTTCCTTTTACTTTTAATCACCAAATGCTGCCTCTCCAAAGTGTTATTTCAATGCCTCGATTCCACAGAAAGAAAGTGACTTCAGCCTTAACATTTCAGATCTTTGGATTTGATAAGAAAAGAGATGCCTCTGGGCCTGGATCCACCCAGCTGCTCTTTGTATTAGTTCAAGAATTTACAGTTAGTTCCTAGACACCAAGAGGTCATGGTATAGAGAAAAGATGGTAAATTTTGCTCAGCATAAAAGCCTTATATAAATCATGGCATCTTTTTTTGGAAACCAGTATTAACAGCCATCCTGACAGGTATGCATTTTAAAAGCGTTCTTGACAGCTGTTAATAAGGAGAATGAGTACATAAAAGGAAGAACACCCTAAAACGGTCAGAGCATGCTCAGGAGAATGACAGTAAAATGACTGCAAACGTGTGTTGTAGTTCAAGACAGTCGCTATAGGAGAGAAGGCACATATTTCGGTGGCGGTGCCATTTGCAGGTGTTTGGGTGACTATTCTGAATCTTTTTGGGCCACTTTAAGAGACTTATAAAAAATCAATTTAATCATTTTCTTCTCAGTCTTTGTTCTTTGTGACCAAAAAGCATTTATATAGCTCAGTGTATCATCAGATTTGGTTCCAAGTGACTTTTAGGTGTTTCCCATTTTTGACAGCTATCTTAGACAGACAGTCGACCCTGAACAACACACGTTGGAACTGCACAATTCCACTTATACATAGATTTTTTTCCAGTAAATATACGGTCAGCCCTTTCTACCCCCAGGTTTCATACTGATGGTTGAGAATCCACAGATGCAGAGGGCCGGCTGTGCGCATTGTTCTACACTATCTTATATAAGGGACTTGAGCACCTGTGGATTTTGGTATCCGTGGGGGTCCTGACACCGAGGGATGACCGTAAAGTTATATGTGTCTGCGGCCATGCCACCCTGAACGTGCCCGATCTTGTCTGATCTCGGAAGCTAAGCAGGGTCAGGCCTGGTTAGTACTTGGATGGGAGAGCACCTAGGAAGACCAGATGCTGTAGGTGTTAAAAAAAAAAAAGTTATATGTGATTTTCAACTGTGCAGAAGGTTGGTGCCTCCATCCCCCAAGTTGTTCAATGGTCAACTGTATATCTATTGAGACAGCTTCTAAAAATGGGTTTCTTTACTGAAACAATTCCAAAATGAAAGTTCCAAGGTATTTTGCATCTGGAATGTAAGCCATGTGTTGGCTCCCAGTGTTCCTACCCTGAACAAAAAAGCCATTGGAAGCTTCAGATTATGGGATTTTGTTAAAGAATTGGTTGCAGCATATTACAGACCATATACTTTAGCTGTGCTTTTAAGAGTGGAATAACGTCACCAATCTTCTCCAGAATTTTGCTTTCATTACTTAATTACAATTTTCATTTAAATGAGCTATTTCTCCAGGATGTTTTCCAACAATAGTGTCACATCCAGTTACACTCCAGGTTCGTAATAAATAAAGGCTTACTAACTTAGGAAGGCTGTTGTTATTGTTAAACAGACACTGGAATGTAACCAAAGATTGCAGGGGAATAATCTCTCAAAAAGTCAAGCGACCACAAGAAAACTGACAGGCCAACAGAGGAAAAATGCTTCCTAAAAGTAAATATCGGATAGCGATGGCATCCGTGCTATCCTTTTGTATTGGTCTGTTCTGGCTGTCACAACGACATACCACTGACTGCGTGGCTTAATAAAGTCATTCATTTTTTTTCAGTACTGGAGGCTGGAAAGTCCAAGATCAAGGTTCTAGCAGGGTTTGGTTTCTGGTGAGGGCTCTCTTCCTGGCTTGCAGAGGACAACTTTGTCCTCACGTGGCCTTTCTTCTAAGTTTACATGGAGGGAGCGAGTCCTGGTCGTCCTCTTCTTACAAGGACACCAGCCTATCTGATTAGGCCCTACCCCTACAACCCCATTTAACTATTATCACCTCCTCACAGATCCTGTATGCGGATACCGTCACATTGCGGGTTAGGGCTTCAAGATATAAATTTGGTGGGAACACAGGCATTCAGTCCATAACACCCTTCCTTCTGAACAGTAAAGTCATTTTGGGGGTGTCAAGACATAGGTTAGAGCAAAGAACAGTGAGGCTAAACTGTCAAGCGAAGGGATCTACTAAAAGTGATGTCCAAGTTAGTGCCATGAAGGTCAGAACAAAAGTCAGAATCTGAGAAAGAATCAGAAGCAGCACACAGATGTTGAGCAGGAGAAACGAAGCAACTAAGTTCAATTTCATTCCCTGTTTGAAAACTGATAAAGTGAAAGAAAAAAAAAATCCACCAGGACTGAGAAGAGTGAGGCTTAAATATCTACCACCACTGTACACCACTGCTCCCGAGAAGGCCTGGCAAGGACTTGCCATAATTGTAGAGCTCTGTGCCTTCAGCTCCCTGGTTGTTGTCTTCTTGGCAGCCAAACTGGGTCTCTACCTCCCTTGTCTCAATGAGTGACTCTCAACCTGGTCCAACTTTATGTCTTCCTGGTGTTCCTTCTGTTATCTTCCAAAACACAAGTCCATTCTGGGAATAATTTACAAGGTTAATGTTCTGAGTTACCTGGATCCTCTAGGTCAGCGGCCTCCAACATTTTTTGGCACCAGAGACCAGTGTTCCTATGAGAATCTCATGCCTGATGACCTAAGGAGGAGCTGAGGCGGTGATGCTAGCGCTGGGGAGCGGCTGCAAACACAGATGAAGCTTCGTTGGCTCACCCACCACTCACCTCCTGCTGTGTGGCCTGGTTCCTAACAGGCCACGGACTGGTACCAGTGCATGGCCTGAGGGTGGAGATCCCTGCTCTAGGTCCTCTGTCAGAACTGAAGAGACCTAGCTTCAATCTCACTGGCATTCCGCTTCCCCCGTTGCCCATAGAGACGCCCTTTCTGTAGTTGAAGAATCTGCCATTGTGTAACCCTTGGTGGTAGCTAAGAGGTCATCTACCATGGAAGCCACAAATTTGGACAATTGTGTTCTCGGGCTCTGGCAGCTACAGCCTGCATGTAGGAGTAGGCCTCAGCCACTTAGATGATCCCGCAAAATTAGGCTCCAGAGTGATGCAAGGAATCAGGGTACCCCTAAGGGAGCCTCCCTGGCAGTGGCGTCAGTAGCAACCTGGCTATAGCCTCAACCTGGGCACGCTCTAGGGCTCGGCCTCCCTGTTCTCCTTTCTCTGATGCATCGTTTCTATTTCCTTCAGCTTCCCTGTCCTTTCTGTGAGTTTTCCGATACCCTTATAATTAAGTCTATTTCTGTTTAAACTACCCAGAGATGATCTGTTTGCAATTAAGAAGTGCACACCTATCGTTCTGAGGTTGGAATGGAAGTGGAATTCTAAGCCAGAAGAATTATCAAAAATTAAGTATAACAGCAAACATTGAGTGAAAAAGCCAGGTGTGAACTTGATTGGGAACCAATTAAAATATAAATGAAAAATAATCCCCAAGCAATTTTTTTTTCTGTTGCCCCCAAGGCTTTCTACAGGTCAGGTAGACTTTTTAACAATTTTTTTTTTTTTTTAAACGCAGACTTAAAACAGTCCCTGAATCTGAATCTCCTCGTTTAAGAAAGGCATCCCTTTTTGATTTGCTTGGCTAGTTCCTGAAGCCAGCTCTCTGCAGTGTCTCACAGAGGCCAAACAACTTTAAAATGAATACAGATCACTTCTAGAGTGCAAAGCTCAGCCAAGTTTTGAGAAGTAATTTATTCACAAACTCATGTGTTCCATCAAGTGGATGCCCAAGGGTCTCTTTTATACCATGTGTGTCAGGAACAAATAGGCTTCAGTGGATTCCAGAAAACAAAGACATTTTTGGGAACAATTATAGGGAAACATTCCAAACTTTCTAGCACCACAGGGCCTAATTTGCTACTATATAGAATTTCAGCGATCCCAATCTTAGAGTTTTACAACACCTGCTGGTACAGCATCCAGCTTTCTCTGAGTTGATAAGTAGGGAAGCGAGGATGTTGTACTGAGAGCTGGGTCATTAGGAAACGTGGGAAAAAAGAGATGTTTTGGTCTTTCTCTCAGAAATGAGCCCACACAAAACAGCATGAAATGTCTACATTTTCACACGAACTAATTAAAACTACTTGAGTCTTACCTCATTAGACCGATTTCATCTGAGCTAAACATATGCAGAGACTCTTATAGTCAACACGATTAAAATAATACTGGATATGAGGCTAGTGTAATTGCCAGCTTTGTAGATGGGCCTCTCTTTATCTAATAAACACTTGTGTTTCCTACTTAACTTGACCACTGATTAGATGAAGGGCTTAGACCCAAAGGTAAATATAAAAAGAATTGCATTGCAGGTCATGAGTGGACCAAGTGGATCAATAGATGCTAATTTGATTATAAAATTAAACGATCAAGCCAGTTTCTGTTTCTACTTCTCTCATCATGATTTTCATTTTCATTTTCATTTATGTTGTAAAATAGCAATTAAAAATTACCAAGTTCCTCGTGAAGATTTCTGGATGCCATTAGCAGACTGGGCATATGACATTGGTATTTGGCATTGTGTGCTCTCTCTCCGCTCCCCCAACCCCCATTGTGAGGACACAGCTAGAAGGCAGCTACTGGTAAACCAGGCACTAAATCTGCTGGCACCTTGATAATGAACTTCACAGCCTCTAGATCTGTGAGAAGTATATGTCTGTCATTTAAGCCAGAGAGGACTAAAACAAATTGGAATGGAGCTAAATCCTTGTAAGGACAATGCTGGGCCTTTCGCCCCTGACTTACTTTGCCTCACAGCTCTGGCTTCACAGTTCTCCTCCTGGCTGACTGCCTACCAGGGCTTCTCACTGTCAGTGTCTTCCTCGTTCTTGTCTGCTCCCTCCCCAGTTCGACCGAGTACTCCACTCTGGCATCTGGCATCTGGCTCTGGCATCTGGCTTTCCTCGTTGCTTGGAACATTTCTCATTCTCAAATTCTGGCCTCTCATGCTGTCTGATGTTCCTGCCACTGCAGATGATTCTGACGCCATTTCTGAGTGATGATCACACAGTCTGTAGTAATAAACTATTCTACTGTATCTTAGAATCATTGCTGTACAGTCATATTATAATAAGGCCCTATAGGTAACTGAATCCCTGTGGATGAGGCTGTGATATATGTGACTCATGCTAAATACTGTGCATCTCAATGGATTGTGTTAAGTTAGCCTTAACATAAGTATCTCTTAAATGATACATTTAAGAGACATTTTTGCTGACTTGCAATAACAGGCTCCCCAACCAATCTTCCTCCTAGAGCATATTTGAATTTTCAATAAATAAGTTAAAATACTACTTTAAAATACTTGTCTCTTGAGCACTCTTTTATAACTGCCATAAATCTGACAAGAAGTTTGCAGGAAGAGAAAGTGGTCACCTCAGCAGCTCTACAATACATACCTTGTATGGCTCCTTATTTGCCATATCTGTGGGCATATTCTTAGCCACCCTAAGGCTAAATTTCTTCAACTGTGAAGTATTCTAAAAATCCTAATGACACACCTCATAACACTCTTAAAAGAGATCACACAGGATAGTTTGAAAAGTATTTTTACAAAATGAAATGCTGGAAAGCAAAATACCGTTCAGAAGGGAAATAGACAAAGGAGCAATAATTGCATTAGGATAAGTCATGTTCTTTCCATACAAGATCAAATACAAGATCTGACACACAGTGCAGCAGCTTCTCATTCCAGAGTCTCAGAGTTGAGCAAGGAGTTGGATTCCTGGGAAGCAAGACTATGGAATGAACCCAGCACGGGAGAGAGATCTGGCCTCTGCTCAGAACTTACTGATAAAACATCTCCAGGGGAGTTTTACGTAGCGGTCTTCTGTATCCACCCTGACTGCAAGAAAGCTGTTGTTCACTGTGAACTTGGACTTGTGAGTCTGTCTCCTCACGTGCTGACCTTTCTATGTTGCTGTCTCTGATGCTGTTGGGCCACAGCCACAATGAGACTGAAAAAATCTGTTCGATGTGGTCCACTGTATTCACAAGTGCTTTGCAGTTGGCAAAACACTCACATCCATTCTTTCCTCTAAATCTCAGGGCAGCTCAGCAGTTAAGCAGAGAGATAAAGTCACAGGGACTCAAAGGACAGGCACAGTGGCCCCTACCTTGCCCAGGATGCCACAGAGAGTCAGCAGTGATGGATCTAGGTCCCCTGATTCCCACTTCACTGCCATTTCCCCCATGCCTCCCTCATTTTAAGTTGAGCATGTTCTCTCTTCCTAGGGGTCCAGAAAAGGGACTTTCCCCTTTATTTTTCAAAGAGACATGGGCTGTTTTTACTTTCTCAGCTTCTCTTCTTTTAGTGGGGAAATACCCTTTCTCTATTTTTGTTGGTTCTGATGTCATCAAAAGGTGAGCTCAAATTCTCCACAGCTGGGACAGAGCCTGAATAGGTGACTTGCCTATGGAAACTGAGAGATGACAGGATTTCTACTATTTACCCGAAAAAGAGAGCTGACCCATTACTACTATTGAGATCCCCAAACATCTCTGGTGCTGTCCTTTTTCAGGCCAAGAATTCATATTTTGCTTAAATTAGCCAGACTACACTAACCTAACTGTAACAACTCCATTAATGCCATTAGTCAACATCACTAGGGGAGAAAAAAGCCTTGAATTTTAAGTCCTAGCAAAGCAAAACAAACGAACTCTAGTTTCTGGGAAACATGTCAAAAAATATTTTCCTTGTAGGCAGGAAGATCTTTTTCAAGATTTGCCTATGTGTGCAAACATGGCCTGGCATCAGTAATCGAAGCTTATGTAGGTCCTACAGTGTCGGCAGAAAAGTCCTCACCAATCTTTAGGGGCATAGTAACACTTTTCAAATAAATGGTCACTTGTGGAAGTGCAAATACTTATTAAACATCTTCATTGTCTCGATTAGATGGATCTAAACAGGCTTCTGAGCCTAGATTGACTAGCATCTCAGGGGATCTTAAATTACTACCTTGCCAAGCATTTTCAAAAACACATTATGTTCTCCGAATTCTATTTGGCCCAAAGGGTTGGCATAGGTTCAGTTTTTCTTCCTTTGCTCTTGGAAATCTTCCCCTTCCTCCCAGTGCTAGTCTTAAGCAAAAATGAGAACCCAAGAAAATGTACATTTTTTTTTCCTCCCAATTCAACCCCTCACTTGGGCCATCACCACTTCCCAGCACACCCCCGGCCCTCATATCACAGCTTGCTTCCAGCAAAGAAGACAATATCCATTATTTATTTTACAGGGCACATTTATATTAGGGTTACCTATCCAGGGTATTAGCATGCTCACTTTCAGCTATCGGCTGGCAAGTGAAGAAAACATTGTGAGGGATGGTGCTGGCACGAAGAAATCATACTTCTTTATTTACGGCCAAAGCTGATGTCACCTTCAGAACTAGCCTGAGAATACGGCATCTGAGTGAAACCATCATGATCTCTTTACATACAAAGATCCTTACCCCTACCCTCCAAAAAGAGAAAAAGCCAGAAGCATATTAAATTAGGTTTCCTCGAGACCTACTCTAGGTTTTTTTTAAAGGACAAAGTTGTTTTCATGGCAAGAGCAGAGAGGCTCAACTAAGAAATAGAAGAATGAGGCAGACGACTTGGGTTCGAGTCCTCTCTCCTGTCCATGCGAGCAAACCATTTATGCCTTTGAGAACCACGGGACTCAGAAACATTTACTTACTCAATCACAGGTATATTATAAAAGGCTAGAACTCAGGATTGGCTGGATGGAAGACATGCATAGGGCCAGGTGGAGGATGGGCACGGAGCTTCCATGTTCTGTCCCAGTGAATCGCCTCATGTTCACCAACCAAAAAGCTCTCCAGTGCCGTCCTTCTGTTTTTTATACAGAGCTTCATTACATAGGCATGATTGATTAAATCATTGGCTCTTAGTGATTGATCTCAATCTCCAGACCCTCTCTCCTCTCCAGAGATTGGGGTGGGGAAGGGGAATGAACTTTCAACCCTCTAATTACCTGGTTGGTTCTCCTGGCGACCAGCATCCTTCCAGCTTAGCTTTCTAAAAGTCACTTCATTAACAAATTCCAAGGGTTTTAGGAGCTCTGTGCCACAATCTGGACAAAAGGCACACAAAAACTTCTCATTATAAATTACAATATCACAAGGACTGACTCATCAAAAGTACCACACTGAGGCAAATTTTTAAAGATGAATATTTTGACTTTGGGTCCCCTGAGATAGTCTTAGAGCCCCTTAAGTCATGTTGTCCTGCTGCCCTGGTGGGGGCATGATAATAACATGGGTGGGAGGGGAAGTACTGAAGTTAACTGTCCTGTGGATGACAAGAGCTGGCCCCCATTGCATTTCAGCCTCTAGTTCCCATGCCACTGGCCAGGCCACTTGACTTTTCTGGACTTTAGTTCTGCATCTCCAAGTTAGAGACTAGAGATGCTGAAAGCTGAGATCTGCAGTGGCACACTTATATTTTTCTCCTTGCCACCATTCAGGCCTCTCTCAAGAGAGCAGTCAGGAAAGTCCTATCTAAATGTAAATCAGATTATGGCATTCTTCTGCTCAAGATCTCCAGGGCCTTTAATCACATTTGGGGAAAGAGTAACATTCTTTCCAATACTAATGAATCTGTATTGGCCTGTGGTCTCTGAGAAGCAGATGCCAAAATGGTATTAAAAGTGCAAAAGTAACCCAGAATGACATTAGCAAGACCGCAGATGAAGAAGCTCAATAGCATTATTTCCTCACAGAAATAGTAAATAAACAACTAGAAACTGAATAACTTTATAGGGATTCTGAAAATTAGTCAAAGATCTACAGCAGCCAAGAAATGTCAAATCAAGAAAATAAGCCATATTCAAAATGGTAGGAAATGTGGCGTGTTTACCTATCCCGTCCCTCGTGTAGTGCAGTGTGGAGGACACTGCGGCCCAGTCCCCAGTCCCTGTCCACAAAACAAATTTGCACCTTTTTGACCTGTCCGTGGGCTACCTGTAGGCTTGGTCTCAGTACTGATTAACTCAGAGCTCACGTAGCCAAAAGCGGCTTAGATCTCAGGCGAGGAGGAGAAGCCGCAGGAAGCAGTAGGCACGACTTGAAAATTACAAGAGCACTTGCAGACCCGCAAATGCCCAGGGCAAAGATCGCTGATTGAGGACGTCAAGAAAATAGCTAAGGCCCCAAGAAAAAACAGGGGTGAGATGCTGAGGGAAATTCAGATGTTTAAATAGAACCATATACACAGGGGAAATGGGGATGAGAGCTACAGGTGCAGACAGCACGGGCCTAAGGAAAAGGCATGGCCAAAAACGGGTGAAGACCATGAACTTCACATGGGATTGATCGGTGAAAGTCTTCTGCCAAACAGAGCCAGTCTGCAAAGCCTGGGAAAGGTAGCTATTTCTTCAAAAGCCCAATTTTCAACAAAAGACTACAAGGCATACGAAGAACAAGAAAACATTGCCCATTCAAAGAAACAAAATTAAATCTCCAGAAACTGTCCCTGAAGAAACACAGGCATCGGACTTACTTTACCATGTTTACCATGTATGGGATTTCAATATGGGAAGATGGAAGAGTTCTAAATACAGATGGTGGTGATGGCTGCCCAACAATGCTAATGTACTTAATGAAATAATGTAGGGAGGAGGCAAGAGAATTAAAAATGTTAATCAAGCCACATTCAGAGACTGCAATGTGCCAGGCCAGGAGGACACCTTCAGAACAAAGGAAGATTTCTGCTGGGATTGTTAACAACCCATTTCCCACACCTGTGAAGGGGAAACAGGTGCCAACACTCAGTCATTCCCTATGACTAAAACTGTGGGGAACCTAAGGATTAAAGGCTGGGAAGTGCCAGCCAGGGGATTTTTAGCACTCAATACTCTTCCCCTTCCCCTTCCTCACTGTATGTCCATATTACAGGACATGGGCAGTAAAGAATGACATGTAAACTGAATTCCCTGAACACTCCGGGCCCCTCTTAGTGCCTCGACTCTGTCCCTCTCACTCTCTGTCTCTGAGAGGAGACCACACTCTGTCTGTTGAGTGTTATCCCTTTTCTAATAAACTTTCCTTTTGACTCTAACTTTGGTGTGTGTGTTGAATCCTTTCCTCCCTCTCTGCCAAAGGAACCTCTTCTTCTCTCAGTGCAGGGCTTGGTCTTAGCACCCCCACACCCCCCGTCCACCCCGGGAAATTTGCCCTATCCTACATCACTACTGAATTATACACTTAAAAATGGTTAAAATGGTATATTTTGTGATGTGTGCAGTTTTTCACAATAAAAAATTATCTTGAAAAAAAAAGTGCAAGGATTTTACCAAAGGAAATGTCTATGAGGCAGAATGGGGTAGGAACTGGGGGAATTTGAGAGACTCATAAGACCACGAAGCAAGGCTGACCCTAAGGAAAGGAGAAAGGGAAGGAAGATTGAGTGGAAGTATCCTATACATCCATTCAGCTTAAGTAAGGTCTGGGGAGTCCATCAGCCAACGTCACACATCAGAGGAGTCCCATTTTCTCCCAGAAACGAGCCTGCTTTAGTGTCATTGCCACACTTGATATTGGCTGTCTAAGGAAGCTGCCCCAGTGGGTTTCAGAATGCAGCAGCTAGAGTCCTTGGTCAACTACACTCTCTCTTGTAGGTCAGTGAGACATATTCTCATTGCCACGCAAAGGCCTTACATGATCTGCCCCCACCATTGCCTCTTGACCTCCTAGCCTCCTTCCCCTTTCATCATGTGTTCCTGCCACACTGGCCTTGCCAGTCCTTAAAACCACTGGGCATATTCCCACTGTAGCACATTTGCACATGTTACTATGACTAAGTGCGCTTCTCCCAGATATCCAAGTGGTTTGCTCCCTCGCTTCCTTCAGCTCTTTACTCAAATGTCTCTTTTCCAATGAAGCCTACCCTGGCTACCGTATCTAAAATTTCAACACCCCTCCACTAACCATCATACACATATACATACTTGCTCTCTGCTCTATTTTTTGTTAGCACTTGTCACTAGAAGACATACTATACTCATTTATTTATCTTGTTTATTTCCTATCTCCCCTACTAGGATATAAATTTCAAGTCAACGGGAACACTGATTTGTTGGTTATCATTATTTATTCAGCAAGTAGAATAGTGCATTGAATATGTTAAGCATTCAATAAATATTTCCTGAATAAAACATCGAACACATAGAAGAAAAAAGATTGAAAAATATTAATACATTTATTGCTGATGTGCAAATGAGTCACCACAAGAAATCCAGAGGGACATCTTGGCAACATTCTATTCACAGTCCAAATTTCCATGTGTACTTGGAAGGAAGAAACATCATGAAAAATGTGTAATCCAAACATTTCTAAAATTTAGAATGGTTCTTCATGTCAAAGACCAATGAAACTTTAAAAGATAAAATGATAAGACAAAAGGGTCATCATCAAAGGGCACCGAACCCAGCATTAAGTGACTCCATTTGGTCAACAATAGAACCCGCACTTCAAAAAATTAATGATAGCAATTGATTTAAACACAATGAATTTATTTTTTAAATATCCATAGTTTTAAATGATTAAAAAACAAAAGAAAAGAAAAAGTCAAACAAGGACGATGTCATAAACAAAAACCTGACCCTTGGGACACAAGTAGCAAAACCAGGGCACCAACTTCTTGTTCTAAAAATTAGTGATTAAGATTCAAAGACTCACCAGTTATCTTAATTTTAGGATAACTAAATTGCTTTAGTTAGTAAGGAAACATCTTTCTTCTTGGAAAATGTCCAGCTAATGAATGAGGATATATAATAATTTTTTCTAGATCATCATTTTGCAACCCCTAGTGATATATTTGATTCAGTCAAACATCATCAGTGAGTGAAATGATTAGAGGAGAAATAGATGTGGAACTTACAGAGAAGCATCACTAAAGGTGGAACAAGCAGACCTTCGTGTGCCTCCTGTTGCTATGCAATACAAAACACAGCACCACCTATGAAGCATTCTCACCAAGAAAGCAGAAGCTGAATCTAATCAAACTCTAGAGCTCCAGGAAAAATGAGAGACTGAAGAACAAGTGAGATGCACCCCCAGGAAAAACGGACAAATCCAGAACATGGGACATTCTATAGGACAACTGATCCAGCTTCTGAAACAAGTAAATATCATGAAAAAAAGTTATGGGAAATTCTTCTGGATATTTTTTAAAATGTAATAACACTAAACAACAAAATAAAATATGTAGACTTCCTTTTGGATTTAGATGAACAAAATATAAAAATACTGTTTAAGACAATTAGAGACATCTGATTATGGTCTGGTTATGAGAGGGCATTAAAGAATTATTATTAATGTTGTTAGATATGAATAATGTCATTGTAGTTAGGTAAGAAAATACCCATATTTTTAGATACATATTGAACTCTTGAGGGAAAAATGACATGATATGTTTAATTATATTTAAAATACTTTGGGAAAAGAGGAAAAGAAGCCAACAAGGCAAAATTACAATAATTATTGACTATGCACAATGGATGTATGTGGTTTATTACTCTCTCCATTTTATATATGTTTGAAAATTTTCAAGACAAAATTAAAAAGGATTATTTATCCTAATTAACTTTAATGAATGAAAGCTTACTGTTAAGTTAATAATTAAATTATCTACTTAACCAACTTATGCTACAATATCCCAAAAGTATTTATTCATTTAATTAGAAGAAAAATATTGTATGAAAATATTTAATCTTAAAATAAATACTTGGGAGGTATGATATCTATTAACTCAACCTATATTTATTGAATCTTTATTATGAATCGATCATAGTTCTAGATGCTAGAAACATAGTGATGAACACTATTAAGTCTCTTTCTTCTTGGAGTCTGTATACCAGTAAGAGAGATAGAAAGAGAGACAAATAAATGATAATAGTAATCACATATTAATAAGTACCTTGGAGAAGATTAAGCAAGGAAAGAGGACAGAAGAACAGAAGGACAGCAGGAGTGGAGGGTATCTGAGACGAGGTAAATGGGAAAGGAATTTCTAAAGACGTGATAGTTGAGCTTACATCTCAGTGGTGGTAGGTGCGTCCCTTGTGAAGATCTGGGCAGTGAAGCGGGATGGGGAAGGGGAAGAGGAAGTACCAAAGCCCTGAACTGTAATAGAACTAGATGTGTATGAAGGGCAGTAAAGAGGAGGAAGAGAAGGGGAAAGGAGCAGGAGACCATCAGAGGGGCAAGTAGGGAACAAAGCATATGGAGCCTTGTAAGCCATGGTAAGCAGCTTAGATTTTATTCTAAATATGACAAGAAACCATTGAAGAATCTAAAGCAGGAGAACGGTATGATTAGATTTAATATTTTAAAAATGTATACCTGGATAGATTTAGAATTTGTACATCTGAATTCATAGCAAAATTGGCCTAAATTCTCTTTTCTCATTTTGTCCTCAAATGGTTTTGGTGTCGAAAGTTACGTGAGTATAATAAAATGAAACAGAGAACATTCTTTCATTTTTTATTCTCTAGAACATATTGTATAAGACTAGAATTATCTGCTCCTTGAATAATTTATAAATAGTACCTGTAAAATTCTCTGATCCTGATGTTACTTTATGCGCAGATTTATGTTTCAATTTACTTAGTAGCTATATGTCTCTTCATGTTTTCTAATTGCTTAGTTGAAATTAGCAAAGTTATACTTTTCTAAGAACATGCACTTTTTTTAGAGTTTAAAATATATTTTAGCCTTGCATTTCTAAGATGAAGTAAAAAAGGACCAGATTTATTCCCAACTGAAACAACTGTTAATTGTTAGCAAAACATAGAAAACAAAGTTTTGAACACATTGGACATCAGGCAACAAAGAAGAGTGGCCGCCGAGAGGTGGAAAACAAATACAGTGAGGACAGTAATTGACTAATTTATGTCCTTGAAAAAAATTTCCAGGCTGCTGCACAGGGTGGTAGGAATCTCGGGTAGAGCATGGAAGACTCCCAGAGGCTGGAAGGTAGAGTCCAAAGTGGCTGTATGGTTCACAGGTAGAGGACCAGAGAGGAGGGGCTGGGTGCAAAAAACCCCTAGCAAAGTAAAAATCAGCATAAATGCATGAGAAAACTACTGCAGGCAGAAGAAAGAGTGGCCTGAAATTATTAAAGGCAACAGTACATAGAGCTCACCCAGGGCTCGGGGTGGTGCCTCTTCCTAACAGCCAGTCAGGAAAACTCCATAATTCATGGGGTTTCAGGTAGAGCATTCCGAAGAGTGCTTACATAGTGGAAAATAACTAGTGCCAGATTAAACACTGCTCTGGTCCTACCTAATAAATCTTAAAAGCAAGAACCAAAAGAATCAAACTGTGTCCATATAACTTAACTGTGTACCAGAATAAAAGTCAAGAGTTTTTATAGAAATGCAAGTATATCCAGCATAAAGTGAGGTAAAATTCACAATGTTTGATATCCAGTCAAAATTTACTAAGTTGGCAAAGAAACAGGAAAATGTGACCTAAAGTGAGGAGGAAAATCAATCAATGAAAACAAACAGAAAATTGACACAGATGTTAGAATCAGCAGACAGGACATGAGATTTTAACTGTGTTTTGTATAGTCAAAAAGAGAAAAGAATGAACATATTAAGTAGAGATGCAGAATATGAAAAATGATATAAATCAATGAAGTCAAAAACTGGTATTTTGCAAAGATCAATAAAACTGATAAATCTCTAGCCCTGTAATTCACATCTGGATATGACTTTGTCCTTCCGGGGACATTTGGTCATGTATGGAGACATCACCGACTGTCATAACGTGGAATATTGCTGTATGTAGCAGGTAGAAGACGGGAATGCTGCTAAACATCCTACAGGAAAGACCCACAACAAAGAATTATCCAGTCCGAAATGTCAAAACTGCTGAGGTTGAGACTGATCAGAGAATAAAAACAGATTGAGAGAAGATGCAAATTTCCAATATCGGACATGAGAGAGATGACATCATTAAAGATTTTACATATATTAAAAGTACATTAAACCAATATTATGGATAACTGTATGCAAATAAATTTGAAATTTTATACAAAGTATAAGAAGATACAGTCATGTACTACATTATGACTTTCTGGTCAGCGATGGACCACATTAGAAGACAGTGGTCTCATAAGATTATAATGGGGCTGAAAAATTCTTATCCCCTAGTGAAGCTATAGCCATCTTAATGTAGTAGCACAATGTATTACACAGATGCTTACCACTGCATTACAGCTGTCCACAGTATTCAGTACAGTAACATGCTGTACAAGTTTATAGCCCAGGAGCTGTAAGCATTTGTCACTCCAAAATATGTCTCTTTAGCATAAGGATTATTTTAGGCTGGTTACTTTTAAGAAAGAGCAGACATGGGAGAAGCTCTGAAAACCATGTAGAAGTCACCCTTTGTAAAAGGCATTCGTATTTCTAAGGGAAACCTCCATTTGTAAGGGAGTCTCCTTCTTTGTACCGGGAGAGGGGGTAACCGTCTCTTTCATCGGTGTAGAAGGCAAGGGCTTAAATCTGCATAACTACTTTACCCTGTTTAGTGGGCTTTTTCTGGCAACTTCCCATAACTGACTGCCCCGGTCCCCAAACATTTTCTTTTGTCTTTGGCTAAAGATGGTATTTAACCCATTTCCCATTTTTCCCGAGAATACTTGCCCACAGAACTTGCAGCTGCAGCATTTATCTCGAGATAATTCTTGGATGACAGTCCTAACCTTACTCTCAAAGTTTGCCATGAAATATCTCATTTTTATTATTATTTTCACATTGTTTTAGTATACTGATAGTCTTTGGAAACAAATGACATCATTTTATTTAAAGCATTCTGTTTTTAGTAGCGATACTTCCATTTGCAATATATAGTAATGCTTGATCACTGAAAATGTCAAATCCTAGATGTTCTGCTGAGTGGTGTTCTGTGCTTTGAAATTTACTGCACGAAAAAAATTATTAAATACTGATCATCATACACATTTCTGTTATAGTAGGGTTAGAGGCAAGTTCTGTTTAGAAATAACTTCAGTAACAGTTTTTATATTTTATTTTCACATTGAAATCCAGTCAGGTTTGCTTCATCCACAAAGTACATAAAATTAAATTAATGCTGGTAACGAGCTGCATTTTTTTTTTCTAAAAGGGAAATGGGTTAAAGTGCAGTCTTTGGCCATTTTGGTGAGTTAATCAGGTTTCCTGGGTCTCTCCCATGTCTATAGGAGGTGTGCATGTTATTAAACTTCTGTTTTTCTCCTGTTAATCTGTTTTTTATTCCAGGGATGTCTCAGCCAAGAACCCGGAATGGTAGAGAAAAAATATTTTTCTTCCCCTACAGAGCAATAAGTTATAACATATGCGACTTGTGTGTAGTGGGCTGTATCATCCAGGCTTGTGTAAGTGCACTCTGTAGTGTTTGCACAATGACAAAATTCCCTAACGATGTGTTTCTCAGAATGCATCCTCACCACGAAGCAGCACATTATTGAATTCATTACAGAGAAAACATATATTTATACTGTCTATAATGTACCTGTATAGTTACCTTTGCTAGTGCTTTTTACTTCTTTGTACATATTTGAGCTACTGTCTAGCTTGCTCTCATTTCAGTCTAAAGGAATTTGTTATTGTTTCTCTTCAGGCACATCTGCTAGTGATTAATTCTTCCATTTTTGTTTATCTGGAATTGTCTTCATTTCTCCTTTACTTTTGAAGCGTAGTTTTGCTAGATATAGAATTCTTTTACTTTTAATATGTCACCTGCTCCATGGGGTTTTTTTTGTTGTTTTCGGTGTTGTTTTTGTTTTTCCAGTGTTCCCATTGCTTTTAGGGAGAAGCAGATTTTCAAAGGTCATACTTTGCCATTCCAGAAGTGTTTTCAGTTGACTGTTAATCTAATGGTCAGAGGTAAAAATAAAGTTTTTATAAGAAAACATAGTTTTTTACTTTCTTGGGTAGTTAAACATTTCTTTAGCAAGCCGCACACACATAAACGCACATGTACAGCCCATAAAAAAGTTTAATAAATTCAACTACATGAAAATGAAAATATTCTCTTCACCAGAGATACTGAGAAGATGTCACAGGGTGAAAAAAATATTTGCAATACATATAACAGCCTCTTATCCAGAATATTTATAGAACTCTTAAAACGCATGGGAATATAAACAATACAATATAAAGGAATCAAAAAGTTTGAACAGGATGCCATTTTAGAAAGATAATCGAATGGCTGATAAACATAGAAAAAGGTGCTGGACTTAAGTAATCATCAAGAAAATGCAAATTAATACCACATAAGTTACTCCTACACATCCACCAGAATACCTCAAACTAAAAGGACTCATAATACCAGTAGTTAAGGATGAAATGGAACAACTGTGACTCACAAAATGTTGATAGGAGTAAAACTGATTCACCAGTTTGGGGAAGTTTTTGTCAGTATCCAGTTACTAAGAGCACATGCTCACCTCGTACCTCAGCAGTTCCCATTACTGATTATAGAACTACAGAAACGCACACATGTGAATCAAAAGTCATCATATGGAAAGGGCATACTCTGCACTTGAGAAAATAAACTCAAAAGGACCAATACCAATATTCTAGCAAAATCACTGGATTTTAAAGAAAAGAAATCTTTTGGGCATCCAAGCAAAAGAGCAAGTTGCTTAAAGGGGCAAAAATATCTGATTGTCATCAGACTTTTCAACAGTGATGCTTTGTGCTCAAAGAGATGGAGTAGCACATGAAGACATTCAAGGAAAGAAAATGTAAAGAATGAAAAAATGTGAAGAATTTTACATCTAGCTGAACTAATTTTCTAATAAAAAGGATAAAAACTTGTATCAGTATTCAAGAACTCGGGAAATAATTGTGCCGATGAGTGTTTCTTGAGGAATGTGCTAGAGAATGAGTTTCAAACAATCAAATGACCTGAGAGATATTGCTGTAAAGACGACTATTAAATGTTAAATATGTAGGTACTTAGAGAACTGAGACCAGATGAGGATTATGAGGAAAAAGATATAATAGTGATGGCTACACACTACATTTTTTTTTTTCACATAGGAAAATGGGAAGGGCAAATATACAAAAATAATTTTAATCATATTGGTGTTAGTACATTGCTTTTTTATCCTGGGACTGTTATGTATGTAATATAGGATAAAGCAAATAAGTAGTCATGTGATAGTCTAATTCTATCATCCTCTATATCCTTGAGAATTACTCTCAGTATGGAAGAAAAGATTTAAGATTTAAAACAGAAGAGGTTAAGTAAAAATCTGACAGTCCTGAATTTAAATTAAAAGCATCGATTTGGTCTCATGTGGTTTTTCTTAATGTATTTTTCCCAGTTCTGTCTATTGACAAAGCATTGTAGCAGTGACCTAGCCAGTAACATGGAACATACCCAGGTCCCTGGGCGGCTGGTCAAGTTTCATCCCCTGACCTGGGTTACAGATATTTGCCTTATAATAATTCTATATTTTATACCTATGTTTTATATAGTTTATGTATCCGTGTGATATTTTAAAATTAAAAAGAAAAAGAAGTGTGCCAAAATAACCATCCATGATTTGTTCACTCTTCTGTATGTATGTTTTACTTCGATAATAAAAGTTATTTAAAAAATGAAAGGAAGACAGCAAAAGAGAGTCTTCTTTAGCCATTGCTTAATTTACCCTTCATTTTTTATTTTAGGAAATGTTGCCTTTTGGTCTCATCTGTGTCATGGGAGAAATACATAGTTTCACACTCAATTTAGAAAGAGTCCAGATGCTGTTACATTATTTAGTTGGCACTGTGTGGAAGTGTTGCTTAAAGAGAGACTTTCAGTGCCAGAAATTTCTTTGCAATATATCATGTTAAACACTAACGATTTGTGTTTTAAATTTTGCCTAATGCTTTTTGTAGTATTATTTGCATTCTTACTGTAAACCATGAGAGCTATCTGCAGGGAATCTAGGCTTTTCTCATTTCTCATTTCCTTCATTTTAGGAGATAACATCACAGTATACAGAGAGAGGACCCAGTTCATTCTAAATCCATAGATTTATTGGGGCTGGGAAATGTCAAATCAGCACCTGAATAAATAAAGCACGAGCCCATTAGTGCAAGCTTATGTGACCTGTCAGCATCATTAGGCTTCGCTGTGCGCAGAAAGCCAGCTGGTACAAGGCCTTTCATAATGATGGCATCTCTCGAGAGAGAGCCTGACAAATCCAGGCTCTGCTTTTTGAATAAGCATTCTGATGTTTACTTTCCAGGCAAGGGTCTCGCTTCGTTTTCACATCGCTGTAATTCAAATCCTGTCTTTGCAGGAGTCTTTCCCGCCCTGCTGTGAATGGATGCACCCAACTAGGTTCCCTAGTGGAACTTAATTCCACAGACCTAACACACATAATGACCTAGCCGCCACAGAATATTCACCAGACTTCACATCCCCCAATACTGGTATTCTCCAAGGTAATCTCTGCATAGACGCCTTTGTTTGAGAGAATAAACTCGTTGCCTTTGCAATACAAGTTCAGGTAGTGAATATTAATGTTCAAGAGTGTAAAGTTTAGGAGCATGGACCTGGACCCAGACTGTCCAGATTCAAATCCCAGCCTTGCCACTTAGTAGCTGTGTAACCTTGGGCAGGTTACTTACCTATGAATGGGGACTATGATATTATTTATTAATAGGGTTGAGGTGAGAATTAAATAACATTATTACATATAAAGCACATAGAACAATGCATACAGTGAGCACTCTGTTCTGAATTTTGTTAGCTATGCGAGCTTGCACAAGTAACTTAACCTCTCTGTGTTTTAGTTTCCTAAACTATAAAGTGAAAATAATAAAAATAGTACCTACTTTACACAGTTGTTATAAGTATTCAGTTAATTCATGCACAGTAAGTAGTGAATTGCCTAGAACACAGAAACACTCGATGAATGTAAGTTATTATTATTTGATCTTTTCTTACCTGTAGGAATGCAGATAGGAGGCTGGGCTGAAAAATTGACAGCGTTTGCCAATTTTCAGGGAAAAATTATTGATTCTTTAATATAGTCTATTTTTCCAACTACAAGGGAAATATATTTCTATAGTAACATATTTGAAAAATACAGAAAAAAAATAGAATTTCCATAATCTCAACTATGCAATTATATGCATTTTATACATTTAAAATTTTTCTTTCCACTCCTTCTCTACCATACATAAACTCTGAGCAGAGCAAAAAAAAATCATAATTTTGAAACTTGGCCTTTAAATTTCTTTTAAATAAGAACTGTCTTCCTTCAGCAAAATTTATTAATAATATCACTTAGGTGGAATGTTAGGCTTTCAGGGTGTTAATAATAGTCAAGGACCCAGAAAGAAAGCTAAACTACTCAGCAATAGGAATGAATTATAATCTTAAAGGATAGAGCAAGCAAAGTCAAGAGAAAAGCAGATGAGACGTTGAGAAACGTAGTGAAATGGCTGAGGGTTTTTAAAGAACAGAAAGATCTGATATTATAATTTTAATCAAATGTTACATAAACACCATCCACTCTCCCAAACTGAGTAGTGTATTATCACCAACAAAGATTCATGTAAGTTTACATGTATTTTTGTGTCTGTATCAGTCATGGAAATGTGTTAAAATCCATGTTTGGACCTGTGTGGTATAGAAGAAAGATATCATGGCTGAGTGTGGCGGAGACTAATTGCTCATGAGCATCCTGCATCTACCTCTTTAATAACAGGACTCCTGAGACTTAGCTGAGAATACAGCTACCCAGTCAAAGTCTACATTTTCTGTTCTCTTGCAGCCAGGTGTGGCCACATGAAAAGTTCTGGCCAGTAAGATGGGAGAGGAGGGGTGGGCCTACTGCATGGCCTAGATGATAAAGCCTCTAACACACCATGGAAGTGACTGTGCATCCACCCATGGTCCTGGGCTTTGACTCAGATTCAATGGCTTGACTAGACTTTCTGCTGTCTCCAGTGGGGAGGGGGACAGGTGTCAGGTGCATCCAGCACAAGCAAGAGGCAGGTTGTGAAAGTGACACAGACTTCAAGTGGACCAGACTCTCTAGTGCCCACTTCATTATAAAACTGGAGTCAGAAAGAACAACAAATAAGAGTTTTTCTCGGAGAGCTGAACCAGAATCCAGCAGAAAAGTCACTCCATTGCTAGGGCAAAGAGTTTTCTCAATTTATCCTGCAGGATTTGACCCATGCTGTGAACCATTGTCTGCTATGTGTTTCCCATGCTTTTCGATAAAAAACTATTCGATAATAAACTTCTATTAATGCTGATATTTTGACATCTTCCCATGAATCACAAATGTTCTTAATGGTATCTGGAATGATGAATCCTTTCCAGGAGGTTTCAATTTACTCTGCCCAGTTTCATCAGAGGAATCACTATCTACGGCAGCTATAGCCTTATGAAATGTATTTCTTATATAATAAAACTTGAAAGTTAAAATTACTTCTTGATCCATGAGCTGCAGAATGAATGTTGTGTTAGCAGGCATGAAAAATGCATCTATCTTGTTGCATATCTCCATTAGAGCTCTTAGGTGACCAGGTGGGTTGTCAATGAGCAGTAATATTTTAAAAGGAATCTTTTTTTCTGAGCAGTAGGCCTCAACAGTGGGCTTAAAATTGTCAGTAAACCATGTTGTAAACAGATGTGCTGTCATCCAGGCTTTGTTGTTCCATTTATAGAACACAGGCAGAGCAGATTTACCATAATTCTTAAGGTCCCTTGGATTTTCAGAGTGCTAAATGAGCATTGGCTTCAATTTAAAGTCACCAGCTGCATTAGTCTGTAACAAGAGAGTCAGCCTGTCCTTTGAAGCTTTAAAGGCAGACATTGACTTCTCTATAGCTATCAAAATCTTAGATGGCATCTTCTTCCAATATAAGGCTGCTTTGTCTACACTGAAAATTTGTTGAGTATAGTCACCTTCATTAATTATCTTAGCTAGACCTTCTGGATAACTTGCTACAGCTTCTATGATCAGCACGTGCTGCTTTACCTTGCACTTTTATGTTATGGAAACAGCTTCTTTCCTTAAACCTCATATAAAATGGCAGATGTACAAGATTATTCATTGCAAGATTGTAATAGCAAAAGACTGAAACTAACTCAAGTATCCATCAGTAGAAATTATGGCAATCCATAATAAAATATTATGTGGAACTTTTTACAAAAGGAAAGGTTCTATGTACTGCTTCAAAAAAAAATCTCTGATTTTATTAAGTGTGAAAAAGCAAGGGGCATGTATTCATTTGCTAGAGCTACTATCCTGAAGTACCACAAACTAGGCGGCTTAAAATTAACATAAATTTATTATCTTACAGTTTAGAGGCTAGAAGTCCAAAATCAAGGTGTTGGCAGGGCCATGCTCCCTCTAAGGCCTCAAGGAAAAGATCCTTCCTTGCCTCTTTCAGCTTCTATTGGTGGCCAGCAATCTTTGGCTTGCAGCTGCATCATTTCAATCTTTGCCTGTTATCACACGGCATTCTCTCTATATGTCTGTGTCCAAATTTCTCTCTTCTTATAAGCACACTGGTTATATTGAATTAGGATTCACTCTAATGGTCTCATTTTGATTGCATCTTCAAACACCCTATTTCCAAAAAAGTCCCATTCACAAGTATGAGGTGTTAAGGCTTCAATCTATCTTTGTGGGGGACACAAGTCAACCTATAGTAGTATAAAACAGTATATAGTATGCTACCTTTTGTGTAAGAAAAGGGGATAAAAATACATTGCTAGTATTTATAGACAGCTCCAGAAGATTGCACAAGAAAATAATATAAGCTTTTCATCCAGGGAAGTGGGGAATAGGGCAATTTCTTTAAATAAGACAACATGTAGGCAAGATTGGGAGCAGGATTATATGCATTCTCATATTGTTATTTTTTAACTAGTACATATTTTATCTATTCAAAAACTGAAATAATTCACAAAACTCACTGTGAGATACTGAGAGCAGGATACTATGCTTTGGGCCCAGGGTAACAAAGGGTGGCATAGTATGACTCCAGGGGTGTTGACTGCCATACCCAAGCACACAAGCTGACAAGCTGATGGCACATGGCCAGAGCAGCACCAGTGGCACAGATGCCCATGCCAGCTGTTTAAACACAAGCTCAAAGTTTCATAGTTTTCATGGGCCCCAGCACTTTCAAAAACAGTTAATCAGTAAATGGAGAATCTGAATAGGTAGCAACTCACTATCAGAAAGGGATACAACTTGGAGGTATCTTCATGTGACTTTTCACACTGCAGAGACCTTACAGATTTGTCAAGGCCGAGAGGACTTGTTTGTGAGCACATGTGACGTACTCTCTGAAAACTTCTGGAAATAATTTGAAAGGACTTTGAAGGGGGAACAGGGCCTATAACAGAGAAATAATGTTTATCACTGTCAGTGTGATCCTTGAGTTTCAGTCTTATCACTTACTGGCTGTGTCACCTCGGGCAAGTTGCTTAACCTCTCTGTTTCTACATTTTATCACCCATAAAGCAAGGATCCCTTCCAATTTCCATGTTTGTACTGTCCCTGTAGGTGAGTACACTTCACCATTTCATGTCAGGCGTACCCATACAAGCTGTCCGAAGGAACGGGAGAGGAAGCGATGGGCGATGTGTCTGGGAAGGAGCTTTAAGAGCCATTGTATGGTTCAGCCGTGCATTTTCTATGATGAGGCCAAAATGGGGGCTGCTCTGTGATCTCAAAAGCCATAATGGGGAGAAGAGCCACAGGGCCAAGGCCGGTCCACACCAGCATGAAAGGTGAGTGAGAAATGAACTTTTGTTGTTGAAAGCACTAAAATTTGGGTGTTGTTTGTTATCACAGCCCTACCTAGCCCAAACTAATTGATACGTAGTACAGTCTGACTCATAGCGTTGCTCCCCAAATCAAATGAGTTCATTTGTAGAGCATTTAGAACAGTGTCTGGCACATGGCACTACAGGTGTACCTCACTTTTTCGCGCTTTGCAGATGCTGCATTTTTTACAAACTGAAGGTAAGCCCCTCCACCAGTGAAAAGATTATGATTTGATGAAAGTTCAGATGATGGTTAGTTAGCATTTTTCAGCAACAAACTATTTTTCAATTAAGGAATGTACATTCGGTTTTTTAGACATAATGCTCTTGCACTTAATAGACTCTAGTATAAACATAACTTTTGTATGTACTGGGAAGCAAAACCGATTAGAAGGTAATGGAGGGAAGCCCCCCACCTTCCCCGGTCGCGGCCATTTGTTTGGAGACCAATGCGGCCACCAGTCAGCAGGATCAGTAGCAGATCGCAGGACAGTGACTGGGAGAGATGGGGCACGGCACTGTTTCAGCCAGGCAGGCAGGAGGCCTCCCCTTCTTTGCCAAAGCTCGACTCTATACTCCTCTGGGTGGCCTCCCCTTGTCCTCTCCCCACCCAGTGTGGGGACTTTACACATTAGAAGAGGTGCTGGCAGGAAGACTCCCAAGCGCATCACTAACTTACACTGATACGGTGATCCGGAGAGCACCTGGTCTTACTGGTGGCCGTTTAGAAGGGGCACTTTGCACCCCAGGCCCCTCACTGTGCGCAGGATGTAAAACTACCAGAGACGTCCTTTGTAGTTCTAGATCGAGACATCTGGTCAGTGTGACTCAAGTGAAATATGATCTTTCTCTCACCGAAGAAAAGGGGAGGAAGGTGACAGTCGTGACAGGTCAAGCGATGAGCCCAACTAGGAGCTCTAAAGTCTCGTTTATTGGGGGGCAGGGACCTCAAAGAGTGCATTACAGCTGCTTTTTCAAAATTTCTCTGTGTGCCCAACTAAAAACTGGGAATTCTGTTATTAAAGAAGAAGTGGGGAGAACGGATACCCAGGAAAAGCTGGCAATTGCTGATACACCCCGCAAACGTTTTCACTCATTAATGAATCTTGAGTAACAATTTCTGTATTCAAAGTAGCTATACACCCCAGGGAAGAAGCGGGCATTTTCGCATTAGGATTGAAAGGAGAGAATTTCCTTTTCAGAATGCTGAAGGAGATCTGATGAAGAAACTTGCTCTCCTTGGAGTTCCAAAGAGAAGCAAGCAGCTAAAGACAAGTTGAAACAATTTTCTAGAAATGCTATTATACTGATATTCATTAAAAGTAATGTAGTTGGTGTTTATATAACACTTAAAATTTATAATTACTTTCATTAAATCCTCACCCCAAATTTGTAATCTGTATTATCATCTTCATTTCACAAAATGAGAAAGATGAAATTTAAAGACTTTAAATGATTTATCCAAGTTTAAAGACAATGGACTAGAATTAGTGTCCTCAGATTCCAAAGTTCCGAATCTATGCTGCTCCTCCCGCTCCGCGTTCCTCCCTTCGTGGAATTTGACAAGCACACATCTCCATGCTGAAAGGAGATGATGACCACCCTGAGTAACATATGAGGACCCCGAAGATCGGAGTTACATGACATGGTTGGATCACTGAAGAAAAGATCTAGCCTTTTTATAAACCAAAGAGGCCATGCTGAAAGCTACACTCTTTTTTCTAAGTGAGATGTACAGGCAGTCAGGCCTAAAAGCCAAGAATTCTTCCACGTGCTTTGCTGTCTGAGATATTTTGCCTGCTACTGACCACCTTTCTGCCTCAATTTTTATCAACACCCTCTAGACTGCTAAACCTTTAGTCACTGTGACAGTTTGGTTTTTAAAAGATAAGAAGCCACACACTCATATCCATCATAGCATTATTCACAACTGCCAAGATGTGGAATTGACAGATGAATAAAGCAAATGTAGTGTATGCATACAATCGCACATTATGCAGACTTTAAAAAAAAAGGAAATCATGTCACATGTTACGACATGGATGAACCTCGAGGACATTATGCTCAGTGAAATAAGTCAGTCATGAAAGGACAAACACTGTGTCATTCCACTCATGTGACATGTCTTAAGTCGTCAAAATCATAGAGACAGAACGTAGAAAGGCAGTTACCAAGGGCTGGAGGGAGGAGAGAGGAGGAATTAGTTTTAACAGGTACAGAGTTTCAGTTTTGCAAGATGAAAAAGTTCTAGAAATATTTACAATAATGGAAAATAATTAACATTACTGAACTGTATCCTTAAAAATGATTAAGATGGTAAATTTTATGTTGTGATTTTTTATCACATT